>NC_058132.1:79782702-79900562 GCF_016433145.1 Gracilinanus agilis | reverse complement strand
TGCCCGTCCGTCAGCGGGGACGCGCGTAAGCTCGGGCCCGAGGAGGCGGGCGCGAGCGCGAGCGCGTCCAGGGCCCGGGGCGCGAGGCTGGGCCCCCCGGGCCGCGGGGAGCGCGAGGCGGAAGTGGAAGAAGGGGCCCCGTGCGCCAGGTTCGCAGAGCGCCCCAGGCCCCGTGCCGCTGCCGCCGGCATAACGGCCGCCAGGACGCTGGGCCGGGTTGTACTCCCGCCCAGAGGAGCACCCAGGCTAGGCGGGGAGACATCAGGGACCTTCCCTCCCCCTCCTTCCAGCCCCCTCACCGCCAGCTCCTGTTTGCGCTTCACCAGCTCGGCCAGCTCCCGCCGGGTGTCCGGGATCTGCGGCGGCGCCGCCTTGTTGTGCATCGCCATGTTGGGCCGAGGCGCGAGGAAGGAGGCAGCGAGGGAGCGAACGAACAAGCGAGCGAGGGAGGCGGCTCAGCCGCGCCCCCGCCCCTTGGCCGCCAGGGGGCGCCGCCGCCCTTGCGCCTGCGCGCGAGCGTCTCTGGAGGGTGGGGGAGGGAAGCCAGGAGAGGAAATGGAGGGAGAGAGAATAGAAGGGAAAGAGAAGAGAAGAGAAGAGAAGGGAAAGAAGAGATAGCAGGTAGAAGGGAAAGGAAATGGAAGGAGGGACGAAGAGAGAAGATAGAGGGAGAGGAGAGAATAGAGGAAATGGGAGAAAAAGGTGTGAGATAAAGAAGGGGAAAGAAATAGAAAAGAGTAAGAAGAGAGGAAGTAAAAGGAAGGAATGGAGAGGGAAAGATCGGGAGAGAAAAGACGTGGAAAGAGGAGGGGATAAGTGTTAACTTTGAAAAAAACAGAACTATTATATAGTCAGAAAAGCCACCCTTTAAGGAAAAGGGGGAACAGGACTGATTTGGCCTCTACTCAAGAGCCCAGTGCCACATGCCTTATGCAGAGTCCGAGGATTGAACACTGCTTGCTCTTGTCCCTGACCCCCTGGGAGTGCCACCCTGCTAGATGATGCTAGATGACCGCTCTTGGGAACAAAAGAAATTGGGGAACTTATATACCATTTGGGAAGATCCTGAGCCTGGGAAAGATGATTGACATCATAAGGACGGGATACAATCTAGCTTGGGAAAGGAATCCTAGCCAGAGGCTAGGGTGTAAGGGAAAGGGCTACTTACAATGGATACTAAAGGATGGTCCCTGCCCTGGTTTGTCTTTCTGGGAAAGGTCTCTGATACAAAGGGGAAAACTACCTAAGACAAAAGGATATTCATTTACCCTAGGGTCCATTATTCAGGCTGCAACTGCTAGCCAGAGATTCCCTTCTGGCTTCTCTGGGGAACCGGAAACAAGCACAAGCTTTGGGGGGGGTCTCCAACCTACAAGCTATTCCTAAAACTTGGGGTTCATCAGATCTCACCAGGCCACAAGTTCAGGTCTCTAGATTCCACATTGACATAGGAAAGGAGAGGGAATAGGGAGGGAGAGAAGAGAGGAAATAGAGGAAGGGAAAGAGGAGGGAGTAGAGGAAATAGAGATTAGAAGAAAAATAGGATGGAAGGAGTAGAGGAGAAAGGAAAGGAAATAGGAAAGAAAAGAGAAGAAATTGGGAGAATATGAAATAGAGAGAAGGAAGAATAGCAAAGAAATTGAAGGGGAGAGAATAGAGAGGAAATGGAAGGAAGGAAAGTAAAGAGGAAATGGAGGGAGAGAGGAGAGAAAGGGAAAGAATAGAGAGTAGGGAAGAAATAGAAGAGGAAAGAGTAAATAGAGCTAGGGAAGGAGAAAGAAGGAAATAGAAAAAGAGGATGTGGGGAGAGGAAACAGGAAGAGAGGAGAGAGAGAGAGATTTTAAAGCTCACCCTTTGTTTCCTGCTGAGGCTGTCAGAGGCAGGAGGGCTGGAAAGAAATACAGAGACCTACTATCTCATTTGACCAGAAATGCAACAGACCTAGAGAAGGGAAGGGACATCAATTCAACAAGCATTGATTAAACAGCTGTTGAGTACCAAATGCAAGTTCCATGAGGGCAGGAGAAACGGATGACATCTCTATGAGGGTCTGGTTCCTGTTCTTAGTTTTGTCAACATGGAATCTAGAGTCCCCAAACTTGTGGCTTAGTGAGATCTGATGAACCCCAAGTTTTAGAAATAGCTTGTGGGTTGGAGACCCCCCCAAAGCTTGTGCTTGTTCCCTGTTCCCCTGAGAATCCACCCTGAAGGGAATCTCTGGCTAGCTGTTGCAGACTGAATAATGGACCCTAGGGTAAATGCTAAATACCCTTTTGTCTTAGGTAGTCTTCCCCATTGTATCAAAGACCCTGTCCCTGGAAGACACACCTGGGCAGGGACCGTCCTTTAGGATCCATTGTGTAAGCAGCCCCTTCCCTTACACCCTATCCTCTAGCTATGATTCCTTTCCCAAACTAGATTGTAAATCCCATCCTTAGCAGTACGTCCATCATCTTTCCCAGCCTCTGGATCTTCCCAAATTGTATATAAGTTCCTCAATTTCCTTTGTTCCTTGGAGTCATCATCTAGCGCGGTGTCACTCCCAGGGGGGTCATGGAGCAGAGCGAAGCAGTGTTCAATTCTTAGACTCTGCACAAGGCACACCTCTGCAAAAGAGGCCAAATAGCCCTCATCCCCCTTTCCCTTGATTAAAGAGTGATTTTATGACTATTTAATAGTTCTGCGTTTTTTCTAAGCTAACAGTTTATAGTCCAGACTTCTCCAAGATATTCAAATGAATCTGGAATGTCATCATTTAGGCGTTCCCATCCAACAATGCATATCACAACACATCCTATACCTGCCTATCATGTGTTGTTCTCTATTTTAGTCCTCCCAAAAGTCAGAATGATCCCAGTCAACAAGTTGAAGGCTATCCTTGCTTTCTCCCAGCTTAGAAAGAGTGCTAAAGAACAGTCCTTCATGTCTGTCACAAGAGGTCCCAGAGGGGCAAGAAGAATGAGGTGTGGTAGACCCTAAAGAATAACCTTCAGGGGCAGCTAGGTTAACAGCAGGCCTGGAGATGAGAGGACCTGGGTTCTGCTGTTACCTCAAATACTTCCTAGCTGTATAACCATAGGCAAGTCACTTAACCCCATTTGTTTAGCTCTTGCTCTTCTGTCTTAGTTGTTGCTTAAGATAAAAAGTAAGGGTTAAAAAAAAAAAGTGGCCTATGAAGCTCAGACTAGCAGTAGGCAGTCCAATAGCAGAAGCACTGAATGAGGTCCTACAAACAAGGGGTCAGATCTTTCCATCAGCTATGGCCTCATTAAGAAGTGAACTTGGCAGAGTGAATGCTTTAAGTAGTAACTGCTTTAAGGTGGACCCTACTAAATTCCAAGGACTGAGGGTATATAGAAGATAGCATGCCCCCCAGGTATTCTGGAGGAATGGTTTATATTTCTCTTCTCGCTATTGGATAATGGTCCTGGAGCCCTAATGTCCAAGGGAAAAGTTCTAATGAAAGACTAACAATAACTAGCTATTGGGGAGAATATACCAGATTGGGGGATTCATGGTGATAGAATTAGAGGAAACCTTCCTGCCCTTCAAAACCCAGCTCATTACTGCCTGTGGGAGCTGGTTTAAGGATCCCAGTTTTTATAGCGACAACACTGTATTGAAAGGATGAATCTTTGTTGTCATGGGGAACTTAGGGGGTCAGTAAAAGTGCTTTAAAGTTTCCTGAAAGCAATTGAACCCACTCTCCTTTTCAACCCAGGGTCCAGCTCATTGTCTATTGATACCATCTGCTGTTGGACAAGATCTATCATAGATCTATTGATGTTTTCTCAGTCACTTTTTGGGGAGCGAATTAGGTCTGTTTTAAAAATTTTCCCCCAAATCCCTTGGTGTTTTCCTTTAGATAACCTTGTGAGTGAGTCCCTCAAAGCCTCACAATTGTATCATCTAAGGAACGGATCTTGTCTATATGGCCTTGATCCAATCCAGCAGCTTTCCTCATCTTTGTTCTTTAATGTCAATTCTACTTCTGTAGGTACCTTAGGCACTGTGATATTAGGATCTAGGTGTGGTGGTTCCACTCTCCTTGATGGAGATAAGTTAATTTTTTAACATCTTTTCAAATTTTCTTCTCTTTGTAGTTTTCTTCCTTGAATTCTCTTAGGATGACTACACAGTTGGATAGTTTGCCAAGCTTTCTTTAGGCTGATTTTGTCTCTGTTTTATGAGATAATACTGCTCATAACTGTCCACCATCCTTCTTTGAAAGATTTTCCAGGTAAGTTTTATAGCCTGACCTCATATTTAACTGAAAAAAATGAGGCCATTGGCAAAAGTTTTTTCTCTCTTCCTCCTCTTCATTTCCCATCTTTCAGATACCTTGCACTACAGTCTTCTCCATCACCCTGTTTCTCACAGAGACATAGCCCTATATCTCTCCTCTGTTTCATAGCTGAACTCCTTGAGAAGGCTATCTATAATCAAAATTTCTTTCTTCCTTCCTCTTACTCCTAACCTTGTAGTGTGGCTTCTGATTTCATCATTCAGTGAAAACTATTGCTCAGAGTTATCAGTAATCTCTTAACTGCCAAATCTAAGGGTTTCCCTCTTCATCCTCATCTTTTTTATCTCTCTTTAACCTTTGACATTGTAAATCTTCCTCTTTTCCTTGATGTTCTCTTTCTAGATTTTTATGATATTGCTGTGTCCTGTTTATCCTTCTACTTGTCTGACCATCTTGATTTCTTTTGCTGAATCTCCATCCAGTTTGATCCTAACCAGAGATTTTTACTAAATGTTTGGTCCTAGACTTTCTTCACTTCTCCCTCTGTAAAATTTCACTTGCTCATCTTATCCTTTCCCATGGTTTTAACTATTATCTTTATGCAAATGATTCTCTGATCCATTTGTCCAGCTCTAACCTCTCTGCTGACTTCAAATCTTGCATCTCCAACTGCCTATTAGACATCTTGAATTAGAAGTCCCACAGACATCTGAAATTCACCATGTCCAAAACAGAGCTAAATTTATCTTTCTAAATCCTCCCTTCTTCCTTACTACCCAATTTACTATGTAGGGTATCACCATTGTCACTACCCAGGCTCAAAACCTAGGTATCATTCTCAATATCTTGTTCTCTATCATTCCACATATCTCATCAGCTGTCAAGTCCTATCATTTCTACCTTGGAGATATCTCTCATATGTCTCCTCTTTTCTCTGACATTGCTATCATTCTGGTGCAAGTCCTCATCACCTTTTTTCTGAACTATTGCAGTAGCCTGCTGATTGGTCTCCCAACCTTAAGTCTTTCCCTACTCTATTCCATCCTCCATACAGATGTCAAAATGGAAGGGGGGGGGGGGGGAAGGCACAACTAGGTAGCTCAGTGAATTGAAAGCCAGGCCTAGAGACAGGAGGTCCTGGGTTCAAATATTACTTCAGACACTTCCTAGCTGGGTGACCCTGGACAAGTCACTTAATCCCCATTGCCTAGCCCTTACCAATCTTCTTTTTCTTCTTCTTTTTTTTAAAATTTAAACCCTTACCTTCCATCTTGGAGTCAATACTATGTATTGGCTCCAAGGCAGAAGAGTGGTAAGAGCAGGCAATGGGGGTCAAGTGACTTGCCCAGGGTCACACAGCTGGGAAGTGTCTGAGGCCAAATTTGAACCTAAGACCTCCCATCNACCTAGAGAAGAGAGGTCCTAGGTTCGAATTTCACCTCAGACACTTCCTAGCTGTGTGACCCTTGGTAATTCATTTAACCCCCATTACGTAGTCCTTACCACTCTTCTGCCTTAGAGCCAATACAGTATTGATTCTAAGATGGAAGGGAAGGTTTAAAAAAAAAAAAAGATGTCAAAATGATTTTTCTCAAGGACAGGTCTGACTTTGTCACACCACAATAAACTCCAAATGCTCCTTTTACTCCCAGGATTAAACATAAAATTCTCTGGGCTTACAAAGCCCTTCAAAACCTGGCCTCTTCCTATATTTTTGCAATCGTCTTCTACCTTACTCCTATCCACAGTGACACCAACTTCCTTGCTGTTTTTCATCCATCCCCAATTCTAGGCATTTTTGCTGGCTATCACACTCCATGCCTGTAATTCTCTAGCTGTTCCTTTCTTCCTCCTGGCTTTTTTCACATCTCAGCTAAAGTCCCACCTTTGGCAGTAATCCTTAAGTTTAGTGCCTTAACTCTGAGATTCTCTCCAGTTTATCCTGTATATATATATTGTTTATATGTATTGTTTTATATATTGCTTCCCCATTAGACTGTGAGCTCCTTGATAGCATCGACTGTTTTTTGTCCTTTGTATTGGTCCCTTAATAATTAATGCTAATACGCAGTAGAAATATAAACTCCTTGAGGGCAAGAACTATTCGTCATTTTTTGTCTATATATTCTAGCATTTAAGTGCATAATTAATGCTTGTTGAATTAAATATGTCAATAAAATGCAATTACATCAGTGTGAGTACTGTCTATCAGTACAGATTGCCACTTTGTGACTTAATGGCTCTCTCAGTGGCAGAAATTCCCCATCCTGCAGCTAGTCCAGCAACATACCTCTCCCAGCTTAGCTAGGCTCCTTCTCAATAGCAAGACCTAACCTGTCATTGGGTCTATACTAAAAGGCTTCCGAGCTTTGTAGGAACTGTCAGCACTTAATTTGTATTCTGCACTACTGTTGGGAAAACTTCAAAAATACCGTTCTATTCTTCTTACACATTACTCCATAGAGACCACAGTCCACTGACAATGACCTCCACGATCCTCATATATGATACTCCATTTCCCAACTAAACATATTTTCACCGTCAGTGCCCAGGTAGTGTCCCCTATCCTGGAATACTCTCCCTCTTCTCCCACTGCTGACCTCCCTTATATTTTGTGCTCGCCTATTTTATTTTTACACTGGCTTCCTTCAACTCTCAGCTACAACTGTACCTTTTAAAAGAAGCCTTTCCTACTCGCCCTTAATGCTGGTGCCTTTCATGTTATTTCTTTTATCCCGCATATATCTTGTCTGTATAGTTGTTTGCATAGATTGCATTCCCCATTCGATCATGAGCTCCTTGACAGCAGGAACTGTTTTTGTCTTTTTAATTTTAGCAATTAATACAGTGCCTGCCTTTAAGAAGGCACTTACATACTTGTTGAATATTTCATGCTCTTAAAAAGTTTCGTGCATTTGGACAAGCAACATGGTCTAGTATAAAAAGCCTTGCAGCTAAAAGATAGTGTCAGTTCTGGTTCTGACTCTCTGGGCAAACAACTTCCCTTTTCAGGACCTGTTCTTCATTTGTACCTGCTTTATAAAGGTCTTATGACTTAAAGAATTAGAGAAAGGTGAACTGTTAGTACTCTGCAAAGAGTAACAGGAAATAGATCTGCTATTTATTCTTTCTAGAAAAATATTCCATAAACCCAGGCATTTATTAATTTGTCATAAGCAAGGGACAGCTTATGCTTGGAGCTGGGGCCCTCACAAACTAGTATATGTATGTATGTCTAAAATAAGAAAGAATCCTGGGTTTGTGGCCAGAGCCAGTTTCAGCATAACAACGAAGAGGGTTCAAAATCTACCTCTGATACATACTAGGTATATGGCCCTGGATAAAATACTTAAGCTCTCAGTACCTATAACAACTCACTGAGAGTGGAAGTTGCATTGTACTTTGAATTGATAGAAGTCAACTTGTTAGAAGTTCTCTAAATCAGACTTGGACCAAAAAAGAAAAAGAAAATTCCAGATCAGAAAGAACTCTTCTAGCTATGATTATCAGAAAAGGATTCCCAGTGTATATGATTTGGGGTTTTGGTTTTAAAAGATTACTACAAAAATGAATAATATGGAAATAAGTATCATGTAATAATACCTATATAACCCAGTGGGATTGCTTTTTAGCTCCAGGAGAGGGGAGGGAGAGAACATAAATCATGTAACCATGGGAAATAAATGCATTTTTAAAAGAAAAAAAAAAAGGATTCCCAGTGGAGAGGCATCTGAGCTAAATTTTGAAAGATGACCAGAGATTAGGGGAGACATACTAGGAATTGGGGTAGAACAAAAATATAGAGGTAGGGAAAGGTGTAATGTGTTTAGGGGAAATAATCCAATTTGATTGGACATTCCTATATATAAGGAAGTCTAATAAAAGATAAGAAAATCTAAATTGTGGACCTAAATTAGTTGGGACTAGGTTATGAAGGGCTTTGAATACCAGGTAGTCTGGATTTTAGTCAATAGACAATGGGAAGCCTTAACTAAAAGTAGAGCTTAACCTGAGATCAGTGAACTTTTAATATATTTTGTTTGATAATTATCTCAATATAATTGGTCTTCTTTGTAAACCCATGTATTTTATACTGTAAGAGGGAAAATTTAGGTATTTATAGATATATATTAAAATGTGTGGCCGCCAGGAATCAACAATTCAGGTTGATTCCGTAATTAAATCAGACCCAAGTCAGCATCGGGTTGAGGCAAGTTTATTTACAATCAGGAAGGTAAAAGTATAAGAATAAAGAGAAAAAGGAGAGGCTAGTCCAGGCCAAAGGCCTAGACAGAGAGAGAAGGTTAAAAAGCTTAATAAATGAAGCTGTAAGCCACAAGGCCTAACAGCCAGATAGGCAGAGTTTAGAAATGGCCCAGCTAGGCCAAGGAAGTCAGCCTAACGTGACAATACAGAGTGTAAGTTCTGTGGTCTCAGGAGATCCTTCAGCATCGAGTTTGAACTGGAACTGCCTCCACAGGAAGTGAGTAACATACTTAAAGAGATAGTGTCCACTTCCTGTGGGTCCACCTCTAATTCAAATGGACAAATGGCAGTCTCTACATTGATTTGGACTGCCCAAAGGGCAGTCCCTTGTTCTAGATTTGTTACTCATTGTCACGTGTGGGTAACTCATCTCCCCTCCCCACTAGGGAAGGTGAGGATTACATCATTTCTAGGCCTAGGATGGGCAGATTTTTGACTATGAATGGGCTCAAGCTAATTTCATTTACACAATACATTTAAAAACATCCAAAGGGGTCCACAGGCTTCATCAAACTGCCCAAGAGATCCATGACACCAAGAAGAATTCCTGCTCTAAAGATTTTTTTTAAAAGGGATATTTAAACCTACATATATTATAAATGTTAATTAATCTGGCAAAATGAGAAAAATAAATTGGAAAGATAGGAAAAACCAGAATTAGGGATTATATACACAAAACCTCTCTTTCTAATCTCTGCCCCAAATAAACCAGATGAGGGAAACCTATATTAGGATTATATAGAGAAAGCTATTTAGAAGCCACCTAATTCAATTGCCTCATTTTACATATAAGAAAACTGAGGCCAGAAAAGTGGTTACCTGCCTACAAGCATGTGGGTGGTAGCTGAACTGGCAATGGAAGCCAGGTCCTCTTGACTCCAAATCCAGGACTCCAGTGCTCCGTGCTATTCCTAGTAACAGCCAATTCCAGTTAAACAACAGATTCCAGATGCTTTGTGTCATTCAATTTCAAACCGTACTGTGAGCTATTGAATGGAGCATCTACATAATATCCCAGATGCTGGAATCATTTTGTAAGCCCAAACAGAAACAAATCACTACAAAGCCCTCTTTTGTTACGATTAAAAATGATAAAGACTGATATAGTAATAGAAATTAGTAGTTTAATTAAAGCCATGGCCATGCTGGTAAAATATATATAAGACCGCGCCTATCTTTTATATTTACCACCGGAGCCCATCTTCTAGCCAGCTCTCAGGAAGGTCAAGAGGCCCTCCCCCTGAATTTAAACTCCCTCTGCGTGGGGACCTTCAATGTTCTCAGGCCCCTCAGACCCATTGGAATCATGGGTAATGTAGTCTCAAAGCTCCCACGTATCCACAAACACTACTTTTAAATGGCACCTCCCCAATTCAAAACAACATTTCCCCCAAGGTCCGGCAAAAAAAAAAGTTGGTCTTTTTTCTTCTCAGGACCTGTAAACATAGACAACTTCTAAAAATTCAGGAATTTGGGGGATAAAAGAAATGGATAAACAAATGGATAAAACTAGTAGCATTGACAAAAAACCAATTTGGGGGCAGTCCCCTATTGGCATAACATGTACAATTAAAACAATACATTCAATCTCAATTTCAACTCCCCATAAATTCAATTAACTGCACCCCAAGGTTCAAATTTTGGTCTTCATGGTACAGTGAAGGCTTTTCAGACATCTTCATGGTGTCTTCACCAAACAGATTCGTCATCTGGATTCTGGGGAGATGGCAAGATCCTTATCCTGAAATTATTCTCAAAAGAATTCAAACTTTACATTATAGATTACAAAACATATGTTTTCTTCTAAGAATTATACATTTCCCCCTGAAATTACTCCTAAAAGAGTTAAATATACATATATTTTTACATTATCAAAATTAAAAAAAAAAACACATCCCCTTGAGGAAAATTCTAAACACACCTTTTTTTCTTAAAAAGGGTACCTCAGGTCAGCTAAGGATGAGTGGCTGAGTCAAGGGGGTTGTATGAAATCAATTGGCAAAATAAAAAGAATAAAATTCAAGAAAAAAAAGAAAAAATTAACTTGTGAATGAAATGTAAAATGTGCAAAAAATATAAGGAAAATAAACTTATAACAGGCTTTTGAAACAAGACCCAATGAAAAGGGATTTAAGCAGTTTGCTATTACCCACTTAGGGCCAGGACTTAAGGGAAATGTCTTTCTCTGATCTGATTTGCTATCAACTTTTCAGGGAAGTGAGCCAAATAAATAACCAATCTTAGGTGCTGGCCTAGGAATTTAAGTTGAGGGGACCCATATCCTCTAAAGTTTTAGAAAAGACTGGGATTCCAGGACTCAAACCCCAATTTCCAAGCCCTAAAGTATTGGCATAGACCTCTGCAATCCATGCAGATTTTTAGTCAAGTGACCATGTGCTTTCTTAGCACTATTAACAGCTCTCATGTTCCCTTCTCCTGGAATCAGACAGAAAGGCATTTAATCACAGTCTCATATTCTCAGTCTCAGGCTCAGGTATTTGCATTAAGCTTATATCACTATAGAATCAGAAAAAGGATAAATAATGATTATATATGTACTTCCAGTACAAGATGAGAAAAAGGAAAAAATCAATTGCTCTAATTAAAAAATGTTTTAAAATCAAATATATATATATATAGCTTAGAACTAGAAGGGTTTTGTTACCTCGAAATGAGATTTTCTGTGAGAAAATGGATCTTACAAATAGCAGATTTACAATGCACATACAAATAGAGTACCATAATTTCCAATAGCACATTTTAAAACAATAAACAATGATGTTTAAAAATCATATACTTGTTATAACTTTTAAATCTTGGCTAAGAGTTTCTCAACAAACTCTGTTATTGCTTCCATAGCAAAATCTGATATTTAAAAAAAAGAAACCTTCTGATCTAAATCATCCTCAGATAAGAATATACAGGAGCTCCTTGGCTTCCTGTTTTAAAAAAAAATCCCAGGTAGGAAATTTTATGCTTCTACCCATTTAAGGCAATAATTTCTCTTATAATAAAATATATAAAAGCTTATCCTATAAGACAACAATTCTTTAGGATCTAAAGTAAAAGGTAAAAAACCTCTTGTAAAATTACAAGTTAATTCTCAAGGTATGGAAACTTCCAAGGTTCTATACAATTACCAAGACAGAATAAAATTTAAAAAACATGTGTTCCTATAAGATATTCATAGATGGTATATATATATATATATATATATATATATATATGTAACCGCAGCGTTTTTGATACAGTAAGTTTTAAGTAAATTAGGAAATATAATAAAATCATAAGCAGAAACTTCATTAGCTTAAAATGATTCAGTGCAACAGGAAAATCGACGAAATAAGCAAGATTAATTCACAAAACAAAATCATCAAAATGCAGTAAGATACAGTTCTGAGGTTTTAAAAATAAGGGGTTTTTAAGTTCAAAGGTCTAATTTCCTCCCCTGATGTTCAGTTCTTAATCACAAGAAAGTTTGAATAGGCCATCACTAGTTCAAGGTTCATACACTAGGTCCACGTGGGGTCGGGTCGTGGGCTCGGGGCTAGAGAAAAGCTTAGGTCAGTTTTGTAGAAAATCCCACATGTAGAGCCTGTGGGGGTGGGAGGTGCCTAAATTAGGTCTTTAGAGAAACATGTGGAGAGGCAAGAGAGTAGGGAGAAAGGGGAATATACTTCCCAAGTCTTTAGCGGCAGAGCTAAAGCTGAAACGGCCAAATTCGGCAAGTCAGGGAGGGGGTCGCTCCTAGGAAATCTCAGGATTCAGTAAGGCAGGAACGGAGAAGAGGTCTGCTCTGGTGAGTCAGGAAAAGCGGCGGAGATCAGAGTAGGCAGGAACGTGAGGCAGTGGTCTGTACCAGCGGGCCCGGTAGGGACATGAGACTATAGGAAAAGCGGCAGAGATCACAGGCACTGGGGGACTGGCAGGCTCGAGGTGCAGCAGGAAGGGAGACCAGGTCAGGACTTAAGGAGATCAGCCGCGAGATGATACTGGCTGGGCTCCAGCAGTCTGTCAGTGTCCGCAAGGGCCACCAGGCCCGGGGCATTGAGCAAAATAATCTGCAGCCCAGCGGCAATTAAAACCATTGTCTCTCTTCCCAGTAAAACAGCCTCTAGGCTGGGGAAAATTGGGAGAGGACTGGGCGAGGAAAAAGATTGTTTCTGAGACTGGGTCCCAGAGCTGCATGGCTTCTACTTAGGCTATCTAGAAAATTGAGAATTCGAATTTCGACCATGTTGTTAAGATTAAAAATGATAAAGACTGATATAATAATAGAAATTAGTAGTTTAATTAAAGCCATGGCCATGCTGGTAAAATATATATATGACCGCGCCTATCTTTTATATTTACCACCGGAGCCCATCTTCTAGCCAGCTCTCAGGAAGGTCAAGAGGCCCTCCTCTAGGCCTTCCCCCTGAATTTAAACTCCCTCTGCCTGGGGACCTTCAATGTTCTCAGGCCCCTCAGAACCATTGGAATCATGGGTAATGTAGTCTCAAAGGTCCCACGTATCCACGAACACTACTTTTAAATGGCACCTCCCCAATTCAAAACAACACTTTGGTATTTTTCTAGAGGTTTTAGTATCATTTGCTCTTGGGGAGGCAGAAAAGTACTGTTCTCCAGGCCAAGTAAGAAGGTAATAATTTTGGGAAATTATCACAAATACAGTAATAAAGTCATATCAGAACCCAAAAGAAGAATTCAATACTGGAGTCGAGGAAGCAGAGTCCTCATGCCAGGTCTTGAGTCTAAGCTCTTTCTACTATAGTACATACAGACATCTAAACTGCCTAATATTCCTGGTTAACTTCCAAGTGGATAATCGAAACCCTTCAAGAGTCCCTGGAATTTTGACACTTTTCACTTCTCAGCCCAACTTTATACCTCCCCCAATACCCAACACAATATGTGATTAATTTCTTATAATGTGTAGTGTGACTATGCCAATTTGCATTTCCCTTCAGGAAACCAGATTCTCAATGCAATATCTTTCACATAATGGGTATTTTTTTAAGTGGTAATATGGTTCCTCTGCTAAATATTTTCTGGATTTTAAGTCCAGTATTGTAGACTATCAGCAAGAAGGTATCAGGGGATTGACTTTTGAAGATTACTTGAATTACTGAGATTTTAAAGGGCAATTAATAGACACAACCAGTTAACTGTCTCTTTAATTACTATATCAAAGTATATCCCAAAAGTTACCACGAGATCAAAGCCAAAAACTTTTTTAATTCCAAAACTTTAATTTAAAAGTGAGTAACTATTTCACTTGATACAAACTTATATACATTTGTGAACACAGTATATTCTGAATACTTTATCTTAATCTTCAGAGACTGCTGGCATTTACCTGAACATACCACACCGAAACTCTACTTCAACTTAACATTGTTTCATTTCTTAGCCAAATAACTGATTTTAAAAAAAGGGGGGAGAAGGGACTTATAAAATGTAAACATTTGTACTATTTATCAAATAATAATCATCCTGAAGTCTGTTTTTTAAAAAAGTGATGAATTTCCAAAACCTTGCTGCATTGCATACCGGCATACTGATGTAAATACAGTAATAAAAATTCCATTAAAAAAAATTCAACCCAAACCACTCTTTACAGACATAAGCTATTAATTCTGCTTTTATTTATTACTAGATTGCTTCACAAATTGCAATTATTGAGATGCTACTCGCCTATAAGAGGATGAGGGGGTAGGTATGGTATGACTGGAGAAAACATTTAAGGGGAAGTTTTGAGGAAATAAGACTCACACAGAACCCAGGAGAACTTCAGATTGATTGCAGAATTCAGAAAAGAGATGCAAGTAACCAGAGTTCAAAAGCATTTTGATTTTCACTTTGCTTTGGTTTAGACAGTCATTCTTTCTTGGAGTAGAAAAAAGGTACTGCAAACAAACCAATAAAATTTGACAAGAGATAGGAGAAGAGGAAACCAAATGGAACAACTAAACATGTTTCTCTAACAGAACATATAAGAACAATCACACATTTGTCACTACTCCAGTTTAGAAAGTTGCTGGTGATACCTGGCTTTGGAGTTAGAGAATTGCATCTCAGCTGGCCTTGCTCCCAGGCCTACTGGTCCCATCCTTTATAAATAAGTCTTCCATCAGAATCACAAATCCAGGCACCATTAATTCTCTTGTCAAGAAGAAAACCTAGTACAAAAAAACACCTGTCCATGCCATCAACATGCAGGAAAGTTGGTATTCTCTCTATGCTCTATTGATACATCCACCAAGGTAAGGGCTGGAAGTAAAACTTCAAGTTGCCTTGCAGTCAGGTGATCTTAAAAACCACTGGCAATCAATGTAGTAACACAACTGACCAGAGAGGCACCGGGAGTGAGAGAGACAAAAAGCAAGGCCAGGCCAAAGGAAAACTTGGTCTGTTTGGAAGAAAATTAAAGAACACAAAATTGGGATTCTATACAGGCATACACTGGATACTGGACATTAGCATGTAGTAGCTGGCTAAGTCTGGAGACAAAGAACTAGGGAAAAACAAACTGCAAAATGCTGTTTTGCCCTTTTTAGCTTCTTAAAAGTTCACAAAATCTTAAGTAGATGTTTTCCAAGGCTTTTTGTCTCCAGAGCTGAACAATAAGCACTAATTACCGCTCTGCTTCACCATACATCAGTGGTCAATATTGGCCAGCTGTCCGAACATCATAACAAGATACACTGGAAGAAAAGCAAAGATAAACAACCAACATGCACAGAGAATCTCAGTCTCATACATTTCAACCTAAGAGCTAATTAATTGCAAAACTGATTTACTTTCCGTTTCTCTTTTTCCTTCCCAGCCAGCACTCTGGTAGTGGTGTTTGTGCAGAATGAAATAGGAAGGCCCTATGGGAGGGAAAGAGAGGAAGGGCACAGATAATCCAACGACTGAATAATCAGGCCTTGGTTTATACAGAGCCAATTATACATAGCATACACAAAAGCTTCTTTACACTCACTGGTAAGGATAAACATGTTGCTCTCAATTTAGAAAGCACTGATGCTTCAAAATGCTCAACACTCATTTATACAGATTAATGATTTGGAATTTCATTCAGGTTGTCAGTGGTGTTCCCACCTCTTTTCCTCTCAATTTCCATTTATTTCCACTTCAAAAAAAAAAATTAAAAATGTAAACCTTTAAAAAAAAAACAAAAAATATCAAAAACCTTTATACTAGAAAAGTATTACACTTTGGGGCTGAGAAGGACTACATTTACAAATTCTTTTATTGTGTAATCCCAAACTATATATAAATGAGATCCTGCTATTCAAATAACAGGGTAACTTGTGCCTTTACTCATAATGTAGTATTCCATTTATATTACAAAAAAAACAACACTCAGTTGCATGTAGTACACACCACCTTCACACATCCATCCATATACACTCTCATCCAATCCATATATAACTTATGTCCACAGACAAAATTTCATGTATACATATTTGACTTGGGGAAGATTAGTAAATAGGTGTTTCCTTTGCCTCAGTACTTTCCCCTCCTTATGAGAAAGAAAGAAAAAAGATGACAGATATGGCCTTTCAGGATATTAAGAAATACAATAAGCAGAACAAAAAATTTCTTTCTAGCACATACAAATCAAGATGAAATGAACAGACTGTTCCAATATCTGAGGTAATCCTCCCACAAAAGAGACACTGAATTAGGAGAAAAAAGTGATATTATGATAAATGCAAAGCAGTTAAACATACAAGAAAACGCAAACTGATGAGAGACCCAAGCTACTTAGGGAAATATAGAATTATCTTATGTAAGAACAGATCCATGGCTCATTTCAATTTCTTCTCCACAATAGCCATGATTTTATTGCCCTGTCATGTATTTCATCAGGATCCAACATTTGTCTGCATATAAGCAGTCAATAAGGTCATTATGTGTGGTAAAATTCTCATCCCCAAAGACCTAAATAGTGAAATCGTTTTCTGTGATTCAATGTTAACTGGACTGAAGCTTCAGTGTTATATACTGGGGGTCTGATTTGATGACAACCAAAACTTGCAAAACAAATTCTCTATTTAGGTATTTACAAAAAATAAAATGTGAAAAACTGCTGGTCCACATTTCTTAACAAGTCACTATACAAAGCAAATAGCTGCACGAAGAGAACATGCCACGTTTCTCTTTTTAACCAAAGGTCTACAGTTACCAGGCAATAGTTTCCAGAGCACCAACTCATGCCACGCCATCATGCTTCTATCACACAATGGATGACTGTTATTGGTGAAATTATTCTGAAAGCAAATGGCCACACTTGTGTGGCTAACAGATCACAGAAATAAGTTCAACCAAAAACACAAATTGTCAAATTTCTTAAATTTTAACATAAGCTAATCAGCAACATAGGAAAGACTTAAGGCAATAAGAGGCACCAGGGAGTGCTACTCTGCTCTTTAAATCCCAAGTCAGGCCTCCTACAAAGGAAAAATTCTCTTAGCAGCTACAAGAGCTTCTTCTGATTTTGCTAGCTGTCAGATATTTCCTCTTCCTCCTCATCTTCATCTTCTTTCCTATCTACCTCAGAGGTGTCTGAAGACTCATGGAGCAGTACATACTCTCTGCTGCTGAACCCAAATTTTAGAACATCTTTCTCCTTTAGTTCATAGTAACGCTGTGGCTCAATGCGCTGGTTGTTCAGGAAGGTCCCATTGCCAGAGCCAAGGTCGATGATATATGGCCTTACCCTTCGGCCAACTGTTCCATCAGCACGGGTATATTCTACAAGCCTAGCAAAAGAAGAAAACAACTTTTAATTAGCTCATGGAAAAATCTTGGGCACATTTACCAGGTTCACTAATATATAACTCTCTAAGTAAACTAATTGACATAAACAACCATATCACTACCTCAAGTTAAAATTCCTTCCAATTAAGAAACTAGAGTAGGTATATGGGTAGAGGAAGTTTCTTCTACACGTAAGTTATTGAAAGAATGAATAATGGCTACTAAAGAATTCTTCTACAGATCAAAAAGTCAAGGGGTGTTCAAATCAGGCCTCAGACACTTCCTAGCTATGTGACCCTGGGTAAGTCACTTAACTCCAATTGCCTACCCCCTTGCCTCTCTTCTGTCTTGGAACCAAAATACAATACTTATTCAAAGATGGAAGGTAAGAGTTTAAAATATAATGTGAAGGGGTTGGGAAAAGTATAAATTGAAAAATCAAAACAAGCCCATTCATTATTCCTGTTCAGAATAGTATTATGACATGGCAGTAAATGAAGAAAATTAAAGAAATATTTGTGTTTTTTCTTTTACCTATCAAGACTTACATAAAACTAAGTCTTATTTAGTTCAGTAAAATCCATAAAGTCAGTATTAAGACACCTGGGGTCTGATCATCCAAAAAGAGGATTTCACTCATACAAATGGAGGTATTCAGGTTATTTACAAATCTTTTAAGTCAAAATTTGAGATGGTAAAATAAATGTAACATAGAGGAAAGAAAAAGAGTGTTAGACCTGAAAGTTCAAAGACCTAGATTTTAAAAGTCCTAATTCTGGCACTTATTAGCTTTGAAACTATAGGGGAGTCATTTAGTTTCTCAGTTTTATTAGTTTCCTAATCTGAAAATGAGGGTAAATAACAATAATTGTTCTACCTTCCTGTTCTACCTTTCCTCAGATGGTTGTGAAAAAAAATTACTTTATAAACTGTGAAGTGGTACAGAAACATGTGCCAGTTTTATTTTAAGAGTGGGACTGCAGACAATAATCCTCAGAGACTGCGAATTACTGATTACCTTAAAGGTAGCAAGAAGTTTTATTCAGACTTACCGATACTGAAATACTGCATGCTGCTTGGAACAGGAGGGGTGGTCAATAGGAATATCTGCGATTCTCCGGTGTCGGCCCAGGAGATAAGCACTTTGTCTGTGGATATACATGACTGGGAGCACCTCATCATTCTTAAAGGGATAAAGGCGCCAGCGTTTTTTTGGGATCCGGGCTTCTGGAGGCTCACTGTATTTTATCACCACACCCCGGAACATGTTGGCATCCTCAAGAAGTGCCCCTGACAGTTCAAAGCTGGGTTTCTCTTTATTTGGTGAGTCTTTTCCTTTACTGTGGCCACCAGTAGATTGAGGAACAATTTCCTGGTTCTCATCACTGCTACCACGAACATCTTTCTTCTGGCGACGTTCCCGTCGCCGAGAGTTATAAAACTCTCTTTCCTCTTCCTGTTCCTGTAGATTCTGGGCATCTCGGTTCCGCCCACCACTAGGTCTCTCACTGGTGGTTTTCCTCTGGTTAGAATGGCTATGGTGTCTGTCCCGGTCACCATTTCTCTCCCGCCTATGTTCTTGATCTGACTGTTCTCTGTGTTGCCTTTCTTCTCTTCCTCTTCGGGGATGGTTTTCACGTTCCTGAAATTAAAGGAACCATTCAAATATAGATAGCTTCCAACTAATGAGGTTACTTTCCAAAACTCATTTAAGTTCATTATTGGAACCCATCTTCCCACAGAAAAAGTTATAAATACATATTTAATCTTGAGGAGCAAGGAGTTGAGAGGGAAGAACTAAAAGAGAAATTATTTGTTCTCCTTTCTTGTGGAAGACCCTGTCATGGGCAAAATTTCAAGATGACATTTGCCTTAGAATTTATCCCACCTTGTAAGCATCCCTCTTCCACGTGCCTTCAAATTACACTAAGAGGACCATATGAGTATAGTGTAGGATAGACTATAACTAACCCAAGAAAATGTTAAACTATTAAAATTCCATGCAAAAAATAAAAAAATCTTTTGTCAAAGAGGAACATAATTTTGAGCAGGAGTAGTCATCAAAGAAGGCCTGTCCTTGGAGTTGGCTTCTTAATTTGGTCTTATTTTCTCAGTTTTGCCTCTTCCTACTTCCAAACAAAAACATTCTATTAAAGCACCATATTTTTTCACAATGGCTTCCACAATGGGATGAGAAGTATGCAAGAGGCTAAATATAGGTACCTTTAACAATACCTTCCTGTATTCCTATCTGAGATAAATCAAAAGTGATCAATATATGTATTACATTTTTTGGTACCAACATTAAATTTAGATCATATTCTGTCAGACACACACACACACACACACACACACACACACACACACACACACACACACANATTCTGTCAGACACACACACACACACACACACACACACACACACACACACACACACAGATTAAAAATGCTTACCTTACATCTTGAGATTCAATACTGTATATTGGTTCCAAGGCAGAAGAGTAGGAAGGGCTAGGCAATGGAGATTAAGTGAATTGTCCAGAGTCATACAGCTAGGAAGTGTCTGAAGCCATATTTGAATCTAGAATCTCCCATGTCTAGGCCTAGCTCTCAATCCCCTGAATCACTTAGCTGTTCTCGTTCTCTCTCTCTCTCTTACACACACACACACACACACACACACACACACACACACACACACACACACACACGAGATTCATCCACAGTAGATAGCTTTTGAGGGACTAATTTGAAGAAGGAAGTTAAGAAATTTCAAGATAATTACTTTGACAGCTTTTAAAAAAAGTTTCATTCTGAAAGAGTCAAGGACTTATAGTAGTATGCTGATAAAGAAATGAGAGGTATTTAAGAGCTGTACATTTAAGTATTAGATGACAGCAGATAATTCCTAGCTGTGTGACTGAGCAAGTCACTTATCCCCAAATGCCCAGTCCTTATACCTTTCTTCTGCCTTGGAATCAACACTTAGTATCAATTTAAGACAGAAGGTAAGGGTTAAAAAAAAAAAATAGATGACTGAAAGCTACAGCCCTTAGATAGTGGCGTCACTATGGGAGAGCTACCAACAGCTACCCAAAGATAATTTATTTTCCAAGTGGTAGAACCAATAGCACATCACAGAGTACTTGTCACAGGATACAAGTAGTGGCCAGAATTCCCAATTCTTGCTCTGACCCCTTAAAGATGATAGTAGGTATATCTAGGTTCCAAATACTTAAAGTAATTGCAGTTATCCCTTCCACATGTGACTTTCCCTGTCACGGTTTTAATATATCATGACTTAGCATAAGAAATTAAATGGGAATTTTGGGGGGAGTTTTGCAGAAGCCACAGAAAAAGTTTAGAAACTCAAAATGCATACTTAACCCAAGATTTACAATAAGGTACTAAAAGAAAGAAAAAATTCAGACTTCTTCTCTGGTACAAAGAGAGTACCAACAATTTTTCTGCAGATTTTCCATATTGTGGGGGTGCCTTGCCCCTAAATCCCTATGATTTGGAAGGGATAACTATAGTTTTGTTTTTTTTTAACTGTTACCTTCTGTCTTAGAATCACTACAAGTATTGCTTCCAGTGCAAAAGAGTGGTAAGGGCTAGGCAATGAGGGTCAAGTGACTTGCCCTGGGTTACACAGTTAGGAAGTATCTGAGGTCAAATTTGAACCCAGGACCTCCTAACTCCAGGCTGAGTCATCTAGTAGAACTGCCCCCACCTGCAGTTCTTTTAATGAAAATCAGTCTATATCCTATCCCTCCCTTTCCATAAAAGAAACACTCTACCATTAGAGCTCACTTCCCAACTAAAGAGTTAAGTCCACATTCTGATAGAAGTATGAAGAAAATCTTAAAGATTCAGAAGTTGGGAATGAGTCATGTCAATTACCTGCTTCACCTTGACTACAGGATGGTGAGGGCTACGGCTTCTCTTACTCCGAGATCTGCTTCTTCTTCCAAAGGATTTATTTTTCCTTTTGGTTGGTGACCTTTAGAAAACAAAGCATACCCAAGAATTGGTGGTTAAGTTTTCAACTTCTACCCCAATTTCCCTTACCTAAAGAAAAAAGTTTTAGACATCCCCAGTTTGGCCTGTTATGAGTTTTTATAGGCTTGCTGAAGCAACAAACTTTGCAAGCATATGTGGACGGACATAAGGTGGGGAAAGAACTACATTAGAGCAACTGCTGGCTTTAGATTTGGTGATCTAAGTTATTGTCTCAGATCTGCCATTTAAAACGTGTGATCATAGACTATAATAATTCATCTTTTTTAAAGCACTTTATAATTTATAAAATTATCTATCTCTTTATGATGATGAACCACATAATATGATTGTCCCCACTTAGCAGATAAACTGAGGTTCAAAAAGTCTAAGGCAATACTCACACAGCTAAAAGTCACAGAAGGCTAGAGCCAGGACTCTGAAGAAAGGTATTCTTATCTCAAACTCAGTGCTTTTCCCACTATATTTATACTGCTTCTCCCAAAAAAGGGGGGTGGAGAGGAAGGGAAAATAAGGGCAGGCCTGCAATTACATGGGGTTATGAAATCCTGTGACTTCATGATGCAAAAGTTACTCTGCAATTATCAAGTCCCCAAACTCAATAGATCTCAATTTCTCCATCTATAAAATTCAGTTGAATGAAATACCTGGACTAGAAGTAACTCTCAAACCTCTCTTATCCTTTCAAATGTCATCTTTTCTATTAAGACCTTCCCTGACCACCATCAACCCAATCTCTTAACAGAGTGTTTTATTTATTCTTTACTGTCTCATCCTTACTTAACTAAAATGAATGTTCCCTTCCAGCTTTAATGAAATCTCAACTCGAGTAAAATTTTTCTAGTAACCTTTACCTCATTCCATCCCCTCATCCCTATCTACTCTACTGAAATCTCCAATGCTTCCTCCAGGAGTGGAGGTGACCCCGAATATTTGAAGGCTATACCTGAAAGAGTAAATTTTACAGGCAGGGTTTCAAGTTTAGAATTAGTGATAAGCCTGTGTATTTGTTTCTTCAAGACCAGTCTACATAAAACTGGAAGAGGCTCATTACCAAAAGGCTGGCTCACCAGAAGGCCACAATAGACTAACCACAACAATTCATAAATCCAACTATTATACTGTGTGTATGTGTGGGGGTGGGGGGTAGGAATGTTTCAATCTGCATTAATACAGGATATATTCATAACAAAGAAACAACTGAATCTTAACATAGGAACAAAATACTGGAGGAAGGGGTGTAGAGTAGTAGGGAAAGGGTAGTAAAAAAATAGATCCTTCAAGAGGCTTAACATTTTTTTGGGGGGGGAGAGGGTAGAGGTATGAATAGCAACAGCAGATTGGTTAAATTATACAGTTTACAATTTGTTATCCTCCTAACAGCCTCATAAATGAATTGAATCTGACTACTTCTACTTCTATCTTCTGGGACAGAAAAGAGTAATGACAAATAATGATAAAAGTAATCAATCAAGGGACAGCTAGCTCAGTGGATAGAGTGCCAGGCCTTGAGATCAAAGGTCCTGTGTTCAAATCTGACCACAGATACTCTCTGGCTATGTGACCCTGGGCAAGTCACAACCTCAGTTGCTTAGTCCTTACCTCTCTTCTTCCCTGGAACCAATACTAAGTACTGATCCCAAGACAGAAAGTAGAGAGATTTAAAAAAAAAGTAACCACACAGCCATACAGCCCTTTAGGCTTACAAAAATTTCATATACAGAGTTCAATTCACCCACAAAAAAAGCACGTCGTTTCTAAACACAGTATGACAGAACTGAGCCTGGAGCCCAGTAAAACTTGACTTCAAACCTAGCCTCAGACACTTAACTAGCTGTATGATCCTGAGCAAGTCACTTTTACCCTATTTGCCTCAGTTCCTCATCTGTAAAATGAATTTAAATTACCTACCACTCTAGTATATTTACTAAGAAAATCCTAAATGAGGGGTCACAATGGATCTGACACAACTGAACAACAAGTACATAATTAATACGAGCATTTTCATTTTACAAATGAGAATGAAAGTCAGAAAAATAAAGCACCTTAGACAATGTCACAAGGCCAGTTACTAAATGACAAGGCCAAAATTAGAACCCATGTCTACCTCACATAACAGCTACCTCTCTAAAGAAAATAAACCACCCTACAAACAGCTGTAAGACAGACCAGACTAGGTAATAAAGCAAAGGAATGGCCACATAAAGAACCATTAAAGTCTGAGGACAGTTGAGGAAGAGAGGTAAGGAAAAAAATCTTATTAGAGGGAGTGCTTGCTTGGGGCTGGAATCAGAAAAGGGAAGGGATGGATTAAGAGCCTTGGAGGGATCGTGAAGCAGAGCAGACAGAACACAGTGTGTATGCACCAAGGGCAGGAGTCCCCAGATAGGGAGAAGAGGAAGATCTCAAAGCTTAAGGGGAGGGGACAAGAGGTCTGAGACAGCAGGGCCACCCAAAGGTGTGGGGGGTGAGGGCAGAGCTGGGACAATCACCATAAACCAAATTCTCACCGGAGTTGCGGGGCAAGACGGAGAAAGCACGAAGAGGGCGGTAGGGTCAAGTGGGTAGCTCGGAGAGGGAGAGAGCCTGTGCCTGCAAGCGGAGGAGAAAAGGAGGTCGTACCTGCTGCAGCTGCCGGCGCGGTCCCCAGAGGCGCGAGCGCTGCGAGCTCGCGGGGCCGGCGCCGGGGGCGGCAGCGAAGCCTCCTCGTCAGGCGCTGGACTCGGACTTCCCGAGGAGCCGCGCCGGGCCCGGGACCGGGGCCGGTGAGAGCGAGAAGCGGGAGTCGGGCTACGCCGTTCCTGCTTCACCAGCGACAGATCCGGCACTAGCACTTCGTTCCCCGCCGCTTCCCCCGGCTCGTCCTCGTCTTCCCGCCGTCGCCGGCGTCGCCGCCGCTGCCTCCGCTCCCGCTCGGGCTTCGCCTCCTTCATCCTCGCGGCCCGGGCCCGTCGGCTCCTCAGCGACGGCCCCGAGCGCCCACTTTCTGCTTCCGCTTCCGGAGCAGCTTCAAGTCTTCTTCCGCTAACTAAACGGAAGTTGGAATTTGGGCCTTGCTGTGTTCGCGCCCCCTGTTGGGCGCTGCCGAAAATAACACGGCTCTTGACAAGGTGAGAGAAATTTTGTCTTCTAGTATGGATGAGCCTCGGGGATTGGGGTTTACAGGTGAACACAAACATCTTTGGTCCTAATAGTGAAAACAAACAAACAAAATCTAAAAAAAAAAAAAAAAAAAAAAAAAGTTCCGTTGACCTGGCCCGCCCTCTGTCTTTTCCTTACCTTACCACACACACTTCGTCTTTTCCGGTTTTTTATCCTCCATCCCGGGTTTCCCAGGTTCCCCAGGTCCCTTGACCTACATCCAGCTGAAGATGCTTCAGTATGTGGAGCTTTGTTCGGAAGCATCGGAGCCGCAGGGCCCAGAGGTCCCTGGACACTCCATAACACCAGCTGCCATGTATTCGGCCCTCCACAACAGTCCATTATTGGTGCCATTATTGCCCCCATTTTCCACATGTAGAAAATGAAGCAAGGCAAAGGGGAAGTGGATTGCCCTCTGTGCCACTTAGCTAGCTTGAAGTGGAAGAGTCAGGATTTGAATCCAGATGTTCTTATTCCAAATCCCTTTTTCTTGCCCTTATATTTTAGATTATATAATTGTCAATTATTATTATTATTATTATTATTATTATTATTATTATTATTAGTAGTAGTAGTAGTAGTAGTAGTAGTAGTAGTAGTAGTAGTAGTAGTAGTAGTAGTAGTAGTATAAAATGGGAAGAGTGGGGTAGAGGATGAGATGATGGTGTTGTGAGCAGGATCATTTGTAGAACTTTTTCCCCAATAGAATCCAAGCTTTAGAGAGCAGAGATTTTTTCAAACCAGTGCTAACACTTTATGCTTAATAAATATAAGGTTCTGTGTTTAATAAATACAAGGAAGGAAGAAAAGTGAAAGGAAAGGAGAGAAAAGAAAGAGAAAGGAGGGAGAGAGGGAGGAAGAATGGAAGGAAAGTGAAAGAAAGAAGGAGGAAGGAAAGAAGGGCAAAGAAAGAGGGAGGAAAGGAAGAAAGGAAGTGGGGAGAAGATGGAGTCAGAGACAATTTAGATGATTCCTTTATTTTACAGATCACAAGATTGTTACCCAGAGAGGCTGAGTGACTGAGGCCATACACGGTAAGAAACAGAATCCAAACTCAGGATGGTCTTCTGAACTTAAATCCATTCTTTCCAAGATCTTTTGGTCATTCCACTTGACCACACATATTTTCTTATTTAGCATGCTTGGTTAAAACTCTGCTTTAGACCCAAAAAACAGCCTGTGCTTGCTCTTTACAGTTTCCAGTGTACAACTCCCTGATATCCCTGGAGGGATTTTTATCTTCACTTGTCACAGTCTACCCTAATGTGTCTTAATAGGAACTTTGGCTGTCCCATAAATGACAAGAATAGCAGCACTTCTTGAGTTGGAAAAGGGGAACAGGATTCAGGAGGAGTCAGGCCACAAGTGAAAAGCATGGACAATAGCATAGGTTCCTAGGGGTGAAGCTCAGTACCAAACCCATTCATTCATTGCCCAAATTCTTTATATTAATCGCTATTTGTCTGCTGAGTCTTGAGCTTAGTACCAGGCAAAACCAAGAGTTCTGATGATGTGTTGAAAAACCCTGGTGTAATGAATAAAGGGCCAGCCTTGGAGTTAGGAAGGCCACCTCTGACACATACTAACTATAGAACTCTGGGGAAGTCATTGAACTTCTTGTCTCCGGGAAGCTCTCTCTGAGTTTACAGAAGTTATAGAAGGATTGCCTGTCTGAACCGTTGGAGGGAATTTTACTACCAGAAATTCTCTATAAGTGAAATGTCACAGTCAACAAATACAAACCAAAAATAGCAACAGCAAAAAGCAGTTCTCATTTGTTAATGAATAAGAAAGTGACTTGTCCAGGGCCACACAGCAAACATCTTAAGCTTATTTCAAACCCAGATTTTCTGTCTCATGCAAGTCATTCCCTGTCCTCTGGGTGGAGAAGATTCTTAACTTTTTTTTTTTTTTTTTAAATCAGAGATCCCTCTGACAGTCTGAGTAAAGCCTATGGACAGAATCATATTTTAAATAATAATAGCTAGCATTTATATGGTACTTGAAGGCTTGCACACTCGTTTTACAAATATCTCATTTGATCCTCACCACAACCTGGGCAGGTAGGTGTTATTCTTATTTCCATTTTATCAGTGAGTAAACTGAGACACCCAAGTTACATGATTTGGCCAGGGTCACACAACTAGTGAGTGATTGAGGCTGTATTTGAGCTGGAGGCTTCCTGACTCCAAGCCCAGCACTCTCTGTGCTGCCTGAAATAATGCCCAAAATAAAATATGTAGGATTATAAAGAAAAACAGTTATATTAAAATGTAATTATCAAAATGTTAAATAAACACTTTCCCAGACTCAGGGTTAAGACTGCCTGACTAATGTAAAGGAGACCATGGTTAACAGCTTCCATTTCTACAAAGTACTTTTCAGAAGCATCTTATGTGCCTTAGAGACAAGAGTTCTCTCCCCCAAGGTCACACAACCAGTTAGGTGACAGAAATGGAGTCCAAACTGGTTGTTCCTTGGCTGGTGCCTAGTCCAAGTTTCTTTCCACCACCCCAGGACTAAGAAAAGAACACATCTCTCCTGTCGCCACGCCCACAACTAGCCCCGCCCCCACCACTAGTTGCAAGCAGCTGGGCACGAGTGGTTGACTCGGGGGTGGAGCCTCGGTTTCCATGGTGACAGTAAACAAGGCTGCGGAGCCTCTGCTGCAGCAGCCACCATGATTCCCCCAATTGACTCTCTGCTCAAGTATGATACCCCGGTACTAGTGAGCCGGAATACAGAGAAGCGGAGCCCTAAGGTAGAACCCGGGAGCCTGGAAATGGGGGCTGCAGGGAGGGAAGGAGAAAGAAGATTAGGTGAAGAGAATGTGGGAGGGCAGAGGGATGGAAAGAGGAGATAGGAAGAGAGGAAAAGGAAGTAAGAGAATAGATGTAGAGGAGGGAAAAGAGAAGAGGGAAAAAATAGTGGGAAGTTGGAGAGAGGGGCGAAAATGGGGAGGGAAAAACAAGAGGAAGGAGAGGAGGAAAGAAGCATAAAGATGACTGAGAAGGAGAAAGGAAGATATGGTTGGGAGGAGGAACTAGGGAGATGAAGGAGAGGGAAGAGGATAGAAAGAAATAAAGACAGTGGGAGGAGCAAAGGGAGGATGGAGCAGAGGAGGAAAGAATGTAAGAGGGAACGAGTGGAAAAGAGGAGGGAAAAGGAAAAATGAAAAGGAAGTAGGGAGGAAGTGAGAGGAGGATGGGAGAGAAAATGTTCAAGAGGAGGAATCACAAGAGAATTAAGAGGATAAAAGATGCTGGTGGGAAGAGGGGAAGGAAAAGGTGATATAGATGTATAGGAGAGGGAATGAGGAAAAGAGGAGTGTCATGAGAAGAGAAATAAAAAATGAGAAGGTGGTGAGGGAGAAGAAAGGTGGGAAGAAGGGAAGGAAAGGATACAGGAAAAGAACCCAGGACCATGTCTATCCTGGGGCTGGTTCTAGGGGTCACATCTGTGAGCTTCCCTGTCACCTTCTTCCCAGGCCCGTGCCCTGAAGGTCAGCCCCCAGCAGCCACTGACTACAGGGCCAATCCCACAGCCTCCCAAAGGCAAGGTCATCCCTTCTACTTCTGCTGCCCCAGACCCCGCCAAGCAGGCTGAAGAGATCCTGAATTCCATTTTGCCTCCCAGGTAAAAAGATCAATTGATAATCAACAAGATGGAAAGTTGGGGACAGTGAGGTGGCTCAGCAGATAAAGTGCCAGTCCTAGAGACAGGAGAATCTGGGTTCAGACTCTGCCTAGCTATGTGACCCTGGGCAAATCACTTGACCCCCATCACCTCACCCTTACTGCTCTTCTGCTCTGGAACCAATATGCAGAATTGATTGAAGAAGGAAAGTAAGGGATTAAAAAAAAGAAGATGGAAAGTTCTGGGATGAGTTGTATGACTGTTCCAAAGACTGGCTTGGCTAAATTAACAAAGGATTTTCAGCTACATATGGGGCAGTGAGGTTTTTTTATCATAGCAACAGTACTAAGAGGGATTGCAATTCATAGTTGTGAAGGGAATCCACCACACTGATGAAATAATAGATATTGAAGTATTGATATCAGCATCTTGTGATATCAGCAGACTAAACAATGGTTCTAAACAGATCCCTCCCAGGGCCCCAGAGATGGAAGATCACAAAATTGACAATTTAGAGCTGTAAAAGACCTTAGAAGTCACTAGCCCAACTGCCTTATTTCATAGACAAGGAAACAGAGCCAGATAGTCAGTTTTGGAGGGCCTGAATTCAAACCTAGATCCTTTGACTCTAAAGACCAGTGAGTGCTATTGGATACAAATAGGCATCAACTTTACACTCACAGAAAGGGGAGAAGGATGGGGAGGCACAGGAATTCTAAGTCCCAAACGTACTAGGATCTTTTTTTTTTCACTCCAGGGTCATTTAGCCCCAGCACTTAAGGGTCTGAGTCTCCTTGCACCAGGGTTCTCTAATTATTATCTAGTCTACCATCCTAATAGACTCCCCATTGTATCATAGAATGCCATACTTGAAAGAGGCCTTAAATATTACTTAATCCAACTACTAACAAGGAACTTGAGTCCAGAGAAAGGAAGAAATTTTTCTAAGATTCATTAGTCTTAGTATCTCAGGGTTTCCCAGTAGCTCCAAGATCTTTATATGCCTAATATCTTTTTTTCCTGGCTTTTATCCTGATGGAATCCAAGAATACAAGAACTGGAAGGGACAACAAAACCATCTAGCTCCAACTTTTTTATTTTTACATATGGGGACACTGAGGCTTGGGAGGCTGTCACTTGTTTTCAACAAGCCTTGCTAAATCCTTTCCTCAGACACTTACCAGCTCTGCGAACCAGGCCAAGTCATTTAACCTCTGTCAGCCTCAGTTACCTCATTTGTAAAATGTAAACAAGAGTACATATTTCACAGGGTTGCTGTGAAGATCAAATGAGATAACATGTGTGCTTTGCAAACCTTAAAGTGCTATACAAATGCTAGTTCTTAATGTCATGACTATTATTGCCCAGGATCACATTGGAAGGAAGCTCCAAGAAGGGATTAGACCATTGCTTGGGGATAGTTGGAATGATGACAAGAACCAAAGCAAAGAAGGCAGAACTGATAGAATCTTACTTCTATTTTCTCTGCCAAGAATAATGATCGGTGAACTGGAAGGGTCAAAGAGAAAAACACAATTAAGGAATCAGAACTCAAGATAAGTAAGGAGATGATAAGAAAGCACCTAGCTGGCCTTGCTTGGCTCTAATGACTAGAGCCAAATGACCTCCATCCAAGGGTAATAACAGAACTGATGTGATGACTAAACTGCTTTCAGTAACCTTCAAAAGATTATGGATTTCCTCTGTAGTGACACAGGCCTCCTCACACCAGATATGCTATCTTCTGACTTAATGAATTTTCACTGGCTGCCCATGATGCTTGGAATTCCCTGTCCTCTCACTTCTATCTCCTGGCTTTCCTCCAACTCCCAGCTAAAATCTCACCTATTACAAGAACTTTTCCATTAATGCTAGTGTCTACTCCCCCCCCCCCAGATTATCTCCAATTTATCTTCTATATCTCATTTGTACAGTGTTATTTGTATGTTATTTCCTCTATTAGACTGTGAGCTCTTAGAGAGCAGGAAACTTTTTTTTTTTTTTGCCTTTCTTCATATCCCCAGCACTTAGTACAGTGTCTGGCATACTGTAGACACTTAATAAATACTTGATATTATTGTTGATATAAATTATTTAGTAGAGAGAACACTGAAGAGTCACAAGAACTGAATTCCAATCTAGACTCTTCCACTAGCTAACTGAGCAACCACAGATAAGCCTCTTTTCCTCTCTGGTATACATGGGATGGTCTTCATGATCCGGACATTTCCCTTCTCCATTTCATCCTCCACCCAGCTGTCAAAATAGGGAAGAAATTGGAGGTTTTGGGGGGTGCCTTTGTATCCTTAGCACTTGATTCAGCCTGCTTATTGTGCTGTAGGTACTTAATCTTCATGGAATAAATGGGAACAGGTGAGTAGAGATTGTGGCTTATAGAGGTTTTAAAGGATTAATTTTCAAAAAAAGAAAGAGATTGGAATATAAACTATCAGTTGCCTTCAGTTCTTGGCATAATTCTAGAACACAATATTAAAGAGTTGGTCAGTGTACATCTAGAAAGGGAAGTGATCATAATCAATATGGTTTTATTACGAAGAGGTCATGCAACAGTAAGCTCAGTGTTTTTAGTTAGAGGGGCCCACCTGTGGTAAAGACTCATTGAATGACTTGAAGGAAGGCAGAATAAACATCTCTAGACTCCTCTCTCACTACCTTTCTCCAAGATAGATTTTTTATTCCTGCCAGGACAGGAAGTAGGAAATTAGGACTAGAGGCCACTCTGTTCTCATCAGAAGTGGGAAGACTAGGCTAGAAATATATCTATTTGCTTCTTTAAAATATTCATTCAGAAATTATTAATAGGTTCAAACTAACTTCTGATTGCTTTGTCATTTCTTGAGGGGAAAAGAGACCCCAAACTCCAAATCCAAGACTTGACCCCTCTCCCACCTAATACCAGTTCTGAAACAAATACAAATGGGAAATAGGAGACAGACAGACAGACAGACAGACAGAGGAGTGCTGGATCTCAACCCTAGGGGAAACTCCCTACAGATTCTGTTGTGACAAACATTATAAGAGATTGCTAGTTCCCTTTGTCTTACCAGTCTTTTCCTTCAGCAACCTGAAGTGGAAATGGTCTCTTCTATCTTTTCTCTCTTAAAACTGGAAACCAAAAGCCCCTGGAGCAATTTGACACTTTGAAGAAAATTCAAAGCTTCATAAGTCCCAGATAATGGGGACTGGACCAGTAGAGTCCCAAAAGGGCACTGCCAAAGACGAGCTCTTTGTCTCTCACCGACTCTTCCTTACCCCTCACCCAGTCAAGGGTATTCATCTCCACCAATAAGAAGAGTGTTCCGTACTAATGGGCTTTTGGACAAATATTTCACCTAGAATTTAGCAAACCACTTGACAGCTTCTCATGCTGTTTTTGTGGAGGAGATTGGGGGTTGTGGCTTAGACAATAGTACAGTTTGGTGCATTCAGAACTAGTTATCTGGAGCAGATAGGTGGTTCATTGAACTGAAAGCCAGGACTAGACATAGGTTCAAATCTAATTTCAGATACTTCCTAGCTGTGTTAACCTGAGCAAGTCACTTAACTCCAATTACCTAGCCCTTATCATTCTTCTATCTTGGAACCAGTACACAGTATTGATTCTAAGATAGAAGATAAGGGTTAAAAAAAAATTAATTGGGTGACCTCTCCCCACTTCCCAAATAATTATGAGTGTTAATGTTTAATGTTAACTTGGAAAGAAGTCTTGAATGGAATTCCCAGGGATATGTACTTGGCACTGTGCTGTTTATAGAAGGTCAGATGTGAAAAATAGTATGAAAGCAAAAATGACAAGTTGTGGCAACTGAAAAAGTGTATAGGGTGGGGAAGAAACAAGGAGTAGATATCTGTCTCTTTAAGGAATGCTCATAATCTTTCTTTAGAAGGCTCTTGCAGAGCAGAGAAGTTAGGCTGGTTCCACATGGCATTAAGGCATTACTAGGGGTAATGGGTAGAAGCTACAGAGAGAAAAATCGAGGCTTAATATAGGGAAGCATTTCCTAGCAATGTAAGCCCTAGAGGTGAAATAGGCTTACCTGGGAGCAACAGAGGCCCTTCTCACTGAAGATCTTCAAGCAGGAGCTGGATGACCAATGGAAGTGTGGCCTAGATAATAGTACAGTTTAAACAATTCAGAACTAATTGCTTGGCCAGCCAGAGGGGATTCTGGGACAATATAGCCTGGACTACATGGTTTCTGAGGTTCCATTCTAACTCTGATATTCTGTGAGTCTGTGTAATTATAGAGGCAGATTTGGAGTTGTCGTAATGAAAAATTTTCACAACCAAGGTCCAGGGGGACATTATTTGGGGATGTTGTAGGGGAGAATTTTTTGAGGCATATATTGAATTAGCTGGCCTCTCAGGTCCCTTCCAGTTCTCAGATTTTGGGATTGTTTGAAGTGTCAGAATAGGCACTGTAAACCAGGACTTCTGGCTCTATAATTCAAAAGTGTTTCCATCCTTCTGCCCTTTCTTCTCCAAACCCTTCTTCAAAGTCATTTCCGCCCTGGCTCATTTGTCCTCATGTATCCCCAGTTGACTTGCACTGGGCACAGAAGGCCTTAAGCAGAACAGGATTTCTCTGAAGTGAGCTTCTTATATTGGACTCAGTCAAGATGCAATGTAGAGACTTCTAACAACCAGAGCCGTCCCAAAGTGGGAAGGACTGCCTTGGTAAATAGTGGCTTTCCTCTTACTAGAAGTCTTCCAGAAGAGTCTTGATAATTGTAATTTAGAGACGTTGTAAGGGAATTTCTGTTGGGTACAGGCTCAGTTAGAACCTTCTGAGGTGCCTTCCAGCTCTGAAATGCTATGATTTTTTTTTCCTTTTTCTTTCTTGGAGCCTGGAAGTGCAGTGGCCTCTCCCATCCTGATCCCACTGCTAATCAGTGTGGAAGTTTTGAACTGTTCTGTCTTCAACCTTGGAATTCAACACATGGAGGCCAGACTCAGTGGGGACACCTGATTGGCTTAGGCCACTGTGGTCCAGAATTCCCAAACTCAAGTGATCTACCAGCCTCAGCTCCTCACCACCACACCCAGTGATTCTGTGATTGGGAAGGAAGCCAGTCTTGTCAGAAACTTCATTAATGTGGTGAAGCAAACTCAAGTGGGCCCTTTATCAACACAGACAATATAATCCAATGGAAAGAAGCATGGCCTAGAATCTGGGACATCTGGGTTCAGTTCAGCTCAATTCAGCAAACATTTGTTAAGCACTGAGCATGTGTGATCAATAGACATTGAATTCTTTTCCCAGGTCTGCCACACAGTTCTAGTTCTCGGCAAATCAAGTCCCTTTTCTATGCCTCAGTTTTCTCATCTGTGAAATGGAGCTAATAATCCCTTCCCTTCTTTCCCTTGGGACTGTTGTACAGTTGATAGCACTATGTACATGTGAGCTATTGTTATTTTAATATTAGAGCTACTATGAAATGGGATGGAATAGAAAAGCTTTTATTAGTACCTTATTATTATAGTTTGTCCTTCGTTTTTTTTTTTTGTTTTTTTTTTTTAAATTTTAAACCCTTAACTTCTGTGTATTGACTTATAGGTGGAAGATTGGTAAGGGTAGGCAATGGGGGTCAAGTGACTTGCCCAGGGTCACACAGCTGGGAAGTGTCTGAGGCCGGATTTGAACTTAGGACCTCCTGTCTCTAGGCCTGGCTCTCAATCCACTGAGCTACCCAGCTGCCCCCTGTCCTTCGTTTTTGAAGAGGATCAATGACATCATGACTTGTGCATCAGTTGTATTAGGTGAGGCAGAAGTACACAACGTCATTAGCCAGCCTCTTACAGAGTTATCTAAGTCCAATGGTAAGACAAAAAGTCAAGATGACTGGGGATGACCTGAGATTCATTAGATGACCTTGGCATCATTGGTGCCTGACCAAGTTCTAAGTGCTCCGCAATACCTGCTTCAGCTGCCTTCGTGGCCATAGAAACAAATTGTTCTCATCTTCGCCTTCCACTAGGGAAAATCTGCACTTACTTGGGGTAGACATCTCCCTAACTCATTGATGGGTTTGAAGCTTGTTGGATACATTCAACCTGATTTAGCCTGTTTGCTTTAGTTCTTCATCTGTAAAATGAGCTCGAGAAGGAAATGTCAAATTATTCTAGTGTCTGCCAAGAAAACACCAAATGGGGTCATGAAGAGTTAGACACAACTGAGCAACAACCACAGAAGAGAGGAACTGAAAGGCCCAGTGTGTGTAGTAGCGTCGGGGAAAGGTAGATGAGAAGACCCTGAAGTCCTTCGTATGTAGCAGCAGGCCAGGTAGAAGCACCTGCAGGGTGGTGAAGGCACAATAGCAGGGCCACTATGGCCTTACCATTGATAGTGAGGCTCAGTAATCTAGCATCTCATTAGAAGAGTTGTGACTCCTCCATCATACAAGCTGTTTGAGTGGTCATGTCCCAACCAATGATTGTTTGGAAGAAGTTAATTGGTTCCTGGGTTGGGGATGAGAGGTAGGGAGGGGTGATGAGGTCAGAATCAACTGAGGTGGATTCCTTGTGAGTGCAACAGAAATGTGAGATATTGTTATATTTAAAATAAAATGAGAGAATTCTTCTAGCATTGTGACCCTCTGTTGCTACTGATCATAACATATTTCAGAAACCTCTGATTCTGCTCAACTTTTATTTTTTCTTTTTGAGCCATGTTAGATACAACATGGTGGGCGGAGTTACATACATGGAGAGCTGTCTGTTACACAGCCTTTGGCTCTGACATTATTTGCCTCCTGTTAGTGCTCTGCTTGCATGTATAATAAGCACAGCATGAGTAGATAGACTGAAAGTATGTTGACTTATCGGAATGCAGGTAGTGAGGGAAAATTCTAGGGTTAAAAAATTGGGTGGATAATCCACAATGTGGTTTTTCAAATGTGGATGATAGCAAAAGACTGACCAGCTGGTCAGGTGCCTGACACACACTTGGTGCCTTCTGTTTTCCACCTCTTTGCCTAGGACATTTCTACCTGTCTGGAGTATTTTTCTGTCTTGTCTCTTCACACTGTGCTTTCTATCTATCTTCATCTTTCCCCCTTCTTAAGTGCCACCTCCCCTGGAAAGCCTACTCCAGTATGGTAATCTAGGCCTCTTCCAGCTATAACTTGGTCAGCATACTGGACTATGAGTTTCTTGCTTTTTTTATTTTTCTCCCTCGAGTGATTCCCATGACTGATTTATTTCTCTCTTGACCACAGTCCTGAAAACAGAACTCTATATTCAAACATTTATCAAGTGCCTACAGTGAGCAGGACACCATGTTAGGTTTTGGAGAAACTTTAAAGTTTAGATGAGGACAGTCCTTAATTTCATGGAGTTCACAATTTAGGAGCAGGGCTATGACAAATATACAAATAACTATAATATACAATATCATGTGAAAAGTGTTTTAGCATACCATAGCACTTTATACCTAGTAGGATCTTAACAAATGTTTATTTAACAGAATGAATTAGATTTAAAGAAAGTTCAGTGTAAGATTGGGGAGAGATGGTAATTACCAATTAGGGATTGTGATTAGGGAAAGTTCTTTAGAGGAAGGAAAATGGTGTGAACAGAACCACACTGGTGTGAAAGCATGGAGCTTATTGCTGGAACAGAATGTTCCAGTTGCCTAGCACTTAGAGTTCATGGAGGAGAGGAGTATGAAATGAGACTGGAAAGGGAAAATGACACCAGAGTCTTTGTATGTTAGGCAGAGGAGTTTGGATTTTATTGGACAGGCAATAGGGAGTCACTAAAGAGACTTGAACAGGGGAATTACCACTTAATCTATTCATTAGAAAGATTACTCTTAAGTTGTATGAAGAATTAAGTGATAGAAATACACATTAGGAAGTTATTGCAATAGCTTCAGTAGGAGGGAATGAGTGCCCATATGAAGTGTGGTAGTAGTGGGGAAAGAATGGAAGAGGATGGCAAAAATGGAATCCACAAGACTTAGTAACTGATAGGATATGAATATTGGATATTTTAAAAAATTCTTGGATGAATATAATAAAGAAAATAAAGCCATCGAAACCCATCACCACTGCTTAATTTTATTGCAATGAAGAAATTTTAATATAGCAGTTATCTGAGTAGAATGCCACTAAATAGAAATTATTCCAATTATTAAATTGTCCAAATAGAGACAGGCATTATTTTTAGAAATGAAAAGTCAAAATCATTGGAGGGAAAAGGAAAAGAATCCAATATATTATGTACATTGATTTTAGGATTATTTGTACAATAAGCATATTCATTATTATCTTGAATGTCTTTATCTAAAGTTTAACTAACTTTATGAAGACTTGGTAACTGATTGGATATGAAGGAGAGGAAGGATTGAACAATGAACTCAACATTATGAATATGGGAACCCACGTGAAGAGTGGTGCCACAGAAGGAACTGGTTAATCATGGAAGATAAATGAACTTGGCCTTAGACATGTTCAGGTAGACATACTGGTGGGCCATCCATGTCTGGGACTTAGATGCCAGGTCAGTGATTGGGGAGGCCCCAGTGCAGATGAAAAGAATCCAGTGGGTGGAGTGCCTGAAGATGCATGGGATGGGGGATGGTTAGAAGGGGCTCAATGTTGAAATAAATTCCTGGAAGAGATGGAAGGAGGAGTGCCTGCTGAGAAATCTTAATGAGTATTTTGAGATCATTCTGCTTTCATGATGAGAAGAAAATAGGAGAAAACAATGTCGAATTTGAGGAATATAAGAGAGGGACTGAGGGAATTGTATTACATCTATCTTTCTCAACAAGAGGCTGGGTTATTTGCTTTCAGTTGATGGTAGTGGTGGTGGTGGTGATGGGTAGTATTGTATGACTGAAATTGGAGATTAGAGGAAAGAAGATTTGGAAAAGCTGGCTCTGATGCTTCTCTCCTCTTGTTGGAGAGGTGATCAACTAGAGGTGCTGAGTAAAGCATACATGACCAGTGTGTTGATTTTTTGCGAGAAGAGTTAAGTCTTCTGTATGGCATTCATTTTGCTTATATACTATACTTTTGTATTTTGTGTGTGTGTGTGTGTGTGTGTGTGTGTGTGTGTGTGTGTGTGTGTGTGTGTGTAAATCACTGGGAAGGACCAGTAGGAAAAAAAGGATCAATAAAGTATTTTTAAAAAGAAATAAACCTGGGGCTAAGTGGATAGAGAACCAGGTCGAGACTGACCTCAGACACTTCCTAGTTGCCTGACCCTGGGAAAATCATCTAACCCTCATTGCCTAGGCCTTGACACTCTGCTATCTTAGAATTGACACTAAGAAGGTAAAGGTTTTAGGGGAATAAAAGAAATAAACCTTAAGGGAAAAAAAGGAAGGAAAATTTGCTGTAAGGAATGAAATTCAAAAGTAGCTGATAAGAGTAGAATGATTGTCAAGAAGCAGTTAGGGCCTGGCAGAGGTTATATAGACAGTGAATTCATAATGAATGAAATTAGTTCAGTTTTGTGACTTCAGTGATATCTAGCAGCCTAGGAGTGAGAATGGAGTAACTGAATTTGTCCATGGCCACAGTAGATGTGACATTTGAGCACTTAAAGGGATTGGAGGAGAACAAGAAAGGAAGAAAAAAAGCATGAAAGGAATCCCAGATATTTTAAAAATATTTTTTCAGTTACATGTAGAAAGTTTTTGATAATTGTTTTTTGACACTTTAAAATTCATATTTCTCCCTCTCAATGCCCCTCCCCTGGCAGTGAATAATCGGATATAGATTATACCCATACTTTAATGGTAATACATCTATTACTTATGTCATGATAGAAGATACATATCACACATATAATAGAAATCTCATGAAGGAGGAACATACCTCAAGTATATGAATCCTGTCAAGCAGTTTTCCCACCATCAATTACATCCAAAGGGGATTTCCTTTGACATCTTAATTCCTACTTTAATGGAGAATCTTAAAACATTTTTAAGACAGACATGGATATGGAACTTTATGCAGTGATTTTTGGTTTGTAATCCTATAAATATGGTACAAATGGTATGCTCTGCTCTACACTCAGATTCCAGTAGTTCCTTCTTTGTGGATAGCATATTTTCATCATGAGTCCTTTGTGGTTATCCTGGAAACTTGCTTTCCTGATAATGGCTTAGCCCTTCACAGCTGATCATTGTACAATATTTCTCTTACTATATACATTGTTTTCCTGCTTCTGCTCACTTTACTTCGTATCAGTTCATATTGTCTTTCCAGGTCTTCCTGATTTCCTCCAGTTCTTTGTTCCTTATGGTGCAATAGTATTCCATTACAACCATATACCACAACTTGTTCATCCAATCCCCAAATGATGGACAACCTCCCAGCTTCCAATCCTTTGTCACTATAAAAAGAGCTACTAAAAATATTCTGGTCCAGGTAGGTCTTTTCCCCTTATCTCTGATCTCTTTGAGATACAGACCTAGTAGTGGTGTTGCTGGGTCAAAGGGCATGCGAAATTTTGTGGCCCTTTGAGCCTGGTTCCATATTGTCCTCCATAATGGTTATATCAGTTTAGAGTTCTACCAATGGTATATTAGTGTCCCAATTTTCCCACATCTCCTCTAATATTTATCATTTTCCTTTTTGGTCATGTTAAGCCAATTTGGTATGTGCGAGGTGGTATCTCAGAGTGATTTTAATTTGCATTTCTCTAATCGATGCTGATTTGGAGATTTTTTCATATGACTATGGATAGTTTTAATGTCATCCTCTGAGAACTGCCTGTTCATATCCCTTGACTATGTCTTGATTGTGGAATGTTTTGTATTCTTAGAAATTTGACTCAGTTCTCTATATATTTGAGAAATGAGACTTTTGTCAGAATTCCTTGCTATAAGATTTTTTTCCAAAATTGTGTTTCCCTTCTAATCTTGGTTGCATTAGTTTTATTTGTGCAAAAACTTTTAAAATTTAATGGAATCAAAATTATTTCTCATTTTTTTGTAATGTTTTCTGTCTTGTTTGATCATAAATTCTTCCTTTCTCTATAAGTCTGAACAGGTAAACTTTTCCATGTTCTTCTAATTTGTTTATGGCATCATCCTTTATTTCTAGATTAAGTATTCATTTTGAATTTATCTTGGTATATGGTATGATATATTGGTCCATGTTTAATTTCTGCCATACTGCTTTACAGTTTTCCCAACAGTTTTTCTCAAATAGTGAGTTCTTTCCCCAAAGTTTGGATCTTTGGGTTTATCAAAAACTAAGTTGCTGTGGACATTAACTGCCATATGTTGATTACCTAATCGATTCCACTGATCCACCACTCTATTTCTTGGCCAGTACCAAACTATTTTGATAATTACCACTTTATAGTATAGTTTGATATCTGGTACAACCAGGTCTTCCTTCATTTTTTCCCATTATTGGTATTGATTTGGAGTTATGTTTTGATGTTCTTGGCCAGATGTTTTTCCAGATGAACTTTGTTGTTATTTTTTCTAATTCTATGAAATAAATTTAGGTAGTTTGACTAGTATGGCACCAAATTAGTTAAATTAATTTAGGTAGGATTATCATTTTCACCATATTGGCTTGGCCTATCCATGAGCAATTAAAGTTTTTCCAATTGTTTAGGTCCGACTTTATTTGGGTGAGAAGCGTTTTGTAATTATGCTCATATAGTTGTTGGGTTTATTTTGGTAGGCATACATACTCTCAGGTATTTTATATTGTCCAGAGTTATTTTGAATGGAATTTCCTTTTCTATCTCTCGCTATTGGATTTTGTTGATGGTAAATAGAAATGCTGATGATTTATGTGGATTTATTTTGTATTCTTTGACTTTGCTGAAGTTGTTAATTAGTTCTATTAGTTTTGGCTGATTCTCTAGGGTTCTCTAGGTATACCATCATATTATCTGCAAAGAGTGATAACTTTGTTTCTTCATTGCTATATCTAATTCCTTCAATTTCTTTTTCTACTCCTAAAGGTATAGCAAGAATTTCTAGTACAATATTAAATAATAGTGGTGATAATAGACATCTTTGTTTTACCCCTGATCTTATTGGGAAGGGTCTTAGTTTATCCCCATTACAGATAATGCTGTCTGATGGTTTTAGATGGATGCCACTTTGAAGAAGAGACCATTTATTCCAAAGTTTTCTAATAGTTTTATAAGGAATGGATGTATTTTGTGAAATGCTTTTTCTGCATCTTTTGAATCATGTGATTTCTGTTGGTTTTGTTATTGCTATAGTCAGTTATTCTGATGGTTTTCCTAATATTGAACTATACCTGCATTCCTGGTATAAAACCCACCTGATAATGGTGAGTTTTTCTTGTGATAAAATACTTCAATCTCCTTTTATTTAAAAATTTTGCATCACTGTTCATTAGGGAGGTTGGTCTATAGTTTTCTTTCTCTGTTTTATCTCTTCCTGGTTTATAGGTATCAGATACACTATATTTGTTTCATAAAAAGAATTTGGGAGGATTCCCTCTTTCCCTATTTTTACAAATAGTTTCTGTAGTCTTGGAGTTAGTTGTTCTTTGAATATTTGGTAAAATTCACTTGTGAATCCATCTGGCCATGGGACCTTTTTCTTAGGGAATTCTTTGATAGTTTGTTCATTTTCTTTTTCTGTGATGAGGTTATTAAAGTATCATACTTCCTCTTTTGTTAATTGAGGTAGTTTATATTTTTGTAAGTATTCATCTATTTCACTTAGATTATCAGATTTATTAGCATATAGTTGGGCAAATAACTTCTAATAATTGCTTTTATTTCTTCTTTGGTCATGATTTCACCTTTTTTATTTTTGATACTGGAAATTTGGTTTTCTTTTTTTTTTTAAATCAAGTTAACCAATGGTTTATCTATTTTATTTTTTTTTTCATGGAACCAACTCCTTGCCTTATTTATTAGTCCAATGGTTTTCTTTTAGTTTTATTAATCTCTTTCTTGATTTTCAAGATTTATAATTTGGTGTTTAATTGGGAATTTAAAATGTGTCCTTTTTTTTTAGTTTTTCAGTTGCATGTCCAATTCATTGATCTACTCTTTCCCTAATTATTGATGTAAGCATTAAGAGATATGAATTTCTCTTTAAGTACTATTTTGATGGAATCCCATACATTTTGATATGATGTCTCCTCATTGTCATTTTCTTAATGAAATTATTAAGTATTTCTTATTTATTCTTTTGACCCATTTGTTCTTTAGAATAAGTGTTTAGTTTCCAATTAATTTTTTAGTTTTTCTGGTGCTTTTTGTTGAGTGTAATTTTTATTGCATTATGGTCAGACAAATATACACTTAATATTTCTGCTTTTCTTCATTTGGATGTGAGGTTTTTATGCCCAATTATGTAGCCAGTTTTTATGAAGGTGCCATGTATTGCTGAGAAAAAGTATATTCTTTTCTACTCCCATTCAGTTTTCTTTAGAGGTCTGTCATGTCCAACTTTTCCAAAGTTCTATTTACCTCTTTAAGTTCTTTCTTGTTTATTTTTTGGTTGGATTTATGTACTTCTGAGAGGGAAGGTTGAGGTCCCCCATTTTACTAGCCAGTTCCTCCTGTAATTCATATAAGTTTTCCCTTAGGAATCTGAATGTTATGCCATATAATACATATTTTTTAATACTGATATTGTTTCATTGTCTACAATGCCTTTTATCATAATATAATTTCCTTTCTTATCTTTTTTGATTAGATCAATTTTTACTTTTGCTTTGTCTGAAATCATGACACCTCTACTTTTTTTTTACTTTAGCTGAAGCATAGTAAATTCTGTTCTAGCCTCTTTTAATCCATGTGTGTCTCCCTGTTTTAAATGTGTTTCTTGTAGACAGCATATTTTGGGGTTCTTGTTTTTAATCCACTCTGCTGTCCTTTTCCATTTTATGAGTGAGTTCCTCCCATTCACATTCACAGTTATGATTATTAATTGTGTGTTTCCCTCCATCCCATTTATTCCTATTCTTCTCTTTCTTTCTCTCTCTCTCTCTCTCTCTCTCTCTCTCTCTCTCTCTCTCTCTCTCTCGATTTTCTCTGTTCACGGATGTTTTGTTTTCAATGACTACCTCCTCCAATTCCAAATAAACTTTGTTCCTTTATACTGTGGCATGGATTGAGCCTAAGTGCTATATACAAACCCAGCTCAACCAGAAAGGGGTAGTTAGTGGATGGGTAGAAGGTGAAACTACTCAGGAACCCACAGAGGTGGGACCCAAGATTCTACCTCAGGGGAAGCAGGAGAGCCTCCTACTTAGCCTTCTGTTGACTGAGGATTATTATGGAAGAATCTCTGAACAGGCTTGAAACCCAAGTGTCATTCTTGCTCTCCTTCATCCCCCATATCCAATCTGTTGCCATGTTCTGTTGATTTTACCTTCATAATATCTCTTGTATACATCTTCTCTCCTCTGACCCTGATACCATCTTGGTACAAGTCCTCATTACTTCGCACCTGGACTATTCCAATAGCCTGCTGGTGAGTGGATCTGCCTGCTTCAAGTCTCTCCAGTGCATCCCTCAGCTGTCAAATCAATTTTCTTAAAAGTATAGGTCAGAACATGTCAATGCCATCTCCTGCCCCCCAAGTTAATACACTCCAGTGGCTTCCTATCACTTGCAGTGTCAAAATTAAAATCTTCTGAATGGCCTTCAAAGCCTTTCACAATTGTATATCCTTCCCCCCTCCCCTGCCAACCACTTTCCAGTCTTGTTACAGCTTCCTGCCCTTCACAGACTCCATGATCCAATGATGTTGGCCTTGCCATTCCTCATACATAACACCCCATCTCCCAACTCCAGGCATTTTCACTGGCTGTTCCCCCATGCCTAGGAATCTCTCCCTCCTCACCTCTGCCTCCTGGCTGCCTGAGCTTCCTTTAAGCCTCAGCTAAAACCCCAGCCTTTCCCAGTGACCCCCAAGAACTAGTTGATGATCTCTGTTCCTGTGTATATCTTATTTGTTCATAGTTCTTTGCACGTTGCCTCTCCCACCATACTGAGAGCTCCCTGATAACCTTTGGCCTTTATTTGAATCCCTGCTGCTGAGTTAGCAGAATACTGGAGACATGGTAGGTCCTCAGTAAATACTCATTGGCTGACTAACTGGCTGGAGGAATCTGAAGACTTGGGTTCAGTTGCTAGCTATCACCCAGCTGTCTGACTATGGGCAAGTCCCTTCCCCCACTTCTGAACTTCATCTGCCTCAGTTGTAAAATGAAATGTTGTCTTCTAGCTTTGATGTTCTTTGATGCTATGATTCTGTGATTCCTTGAGTTCTGGCTCTATTTCAAGTTTCACTGAGACTTGGAGCTGCTTAGAGCTGCGCTGCCTTGGCTGCTCTGTGCACAGCGAGTTTGTGGAGCCTGCCTGCCAGGCTGCCTGCTGCCCTTGCCCTTGACCTCATCCTGGCATTGTGTGTTTATTCCACAGAGAATGGGTAGAAGACACTCAGCTATGGATCCAGCAGGTGTCCAGCACACCCAGCACAAGGATGGATGTGGTGCATCTCCAGGAGCAGCTGGACTTGAAGTTGCAGCAGCGGCAAGCTCGAGAGACTGGAATCTGCCCAGTGCGCAGGGAACTGTATTCACAGTGCTTCGGTGAGTGCTGGGAATAACCATAGGAGGGCTGCGGCTGGGGGAGGGCAGGTGCAGTCTGGAAGCAAGATGTGGTGAGGAAGGGCAGCAGACACCCTGCTCATGAAGTTGATGAAAATTGTGCTGAGCTCAGCTCGTGATAATGGCTGCCTGGGACTTCTTAGTCTATGTTCTCTGAACAGATCAAGTGTTTCCTCCCTGGCATCAGTGGCTCTCGAGATGTCAGTGAAGGGAAAGATTATACCTCTCCTAGTTGGGGACATTGAAGGCCAGAAAGGTTGTCAGTCAGTCAACAAGCATTTATGAACAATTTATAATATGTGCCAGGCACTGTGCCCACATTCAAAGAATTCAAAAGATTCAAAGAAAGGCAAAAGCAGCTTGAATTCTGATAGAGGAGACAACTTGCAAACAATTATATACTGGGGGCAGCTGGGTGGCTCAGTGGATGGATAGCCAGGCCTGGAGAGGTTTTGGGTTCTAATATGGTCTCAGACACTTCCTAGCTGGGTGGCCCTGGACAAGTCACTTGACCCCCATTCTTCTGCCTTAGAACCAATACACAGCATTGATTCTAAGACAGAAGGTAAGGATTAAAAAATAAAACAATTATGTACATATAAAATATAAATGAATGATAATCTCTGAGGGAAGGTCCCTTAGCAGGAAGAGTGGGCATGGTGAAGATTGGGAAAAGCTTCTTGTTGAAGGTGGAATTAGTGCTGAGTCTTGAAGGAAGCCAGAAAGTAGAGGTGAAAGAAGAGGGCATTCTGGTAATGGGGAGCTAGGGAAAAGGTGGACAATTGGGAGATGGGTGAGTGATGATAGATCCAAGACTGCTAGGAAGATTTATTAAACTTAAAGAAACATCTGAGTTTCTTACAGATTCTTCTTCTTTTTTAAAATCCTTATCTTCCATCTTAGAATCAATACTGTGTATTGGTTCCAAGGCAGAAGAGTGGTAAGGGCTAGGCAATGGGGGTTAAATGACTTGTCTAGGGCCACACAGGAAGTGTCTAAAGTCATATTTGAACCCAGGACCTCCCATCTCTGGGCCTGGTTCCCAATCCATTGAGTCATCTAGCTGCCCCTTTCTTATAGATTCTAAATGCCAATCTTCTATTTGATATAGTCACCTAACATAATTACTGTTCTGCCAGTCTGTTTCTTTGCCTTTAAAGGTATTGCTTTTTGTTACATGAAATCCTTTAAAAAAAATCTCTGTATAAACATAATTACTGATTTTGTGTCTTAACACCTTCCATTTCTTTGATTAATATTCACATACTTTCAATAGATGGGATAAATATTGTTTTTAAAAAGTGACATGCCCAAGGTCATACAGCTCTAGTGGCAGAGGCTCCCAACTCCAAATCCAAGGTGTATCTCTGCTAAATTGAATCCCTCCTTTTGTAGTAAACATGTCTCCTTAAAGGAACCCCACTTCATACTGGTGTTCATACATTTGGCTCTAGGAGGCCCTGAGTACCTCCCTGATCCCCCTGTGGTGTCTGCCCTATTTGGTAGCTTCAGGCAGCCATTCCCCTGGCATTCCAACCAGGAGTTTCATGAAGTAATTCTCCTTATTTCTGGCCTCTTCTCAGCTCATCCTGCCAGTATCTTCATTACAACTGGAGTCACTGCTTGCATTTAGAAGCTACTTGGAATGAGAAAAGAGAACTCTTTGGCGATTTAAAAATATACAATCCAACCACATTTAGACCACAGTCCAGAAGCTTATTTCAAAGATTAATTTGCTTACCATTTGATAAACTGACTGGCGCCAAGAGACTGCAACAAGAGGTCTCTTAAAAAAAATCTGGGCTTCTTGGCCATACCCCAGCTTCTCTGTGTCTGGCTGGCCACTTACTGTTCAATCCTACATGTTATTAGGCCCATCTTCTGAGCCCCAGAGAAACTGTGATGTATGGCAGCCAGGCTCCCCATACCCAGTGCTCTGGGCCTTCACCAGAGTCCCAGACCTGCTCAGGCCAGTGGTCACTTGGGATTCCTTCCTAGTCTCATTCAGAGAAAAGTGACTAACACCATGAGATCAGATTCTTTTTTTAAATACAGCATCCAGTTGATGAACAGGTATAAATGGGTAATAAATGTTGAATTTCAGTAGGATCAGCGATCTGGGACTGAGGAGCACAGGGCTCAGATCCTAGCTTTGTCATTAACTCTTTGCATGACCTGAGGAGCTCACTTCCCCTTGCTGAGATGAGCCTCAGTTTTCTCATATGTTAAATGTGTTTAGATTTCACTAGCTGCCATACCTTGCAAAGACCAGTTGAAAGAAACTAGGGATATTCAGCCAGAAGAAAACTTAGAATGGACATGATGATCCCATTTGGAAGAGGGATTAGACCTTTTCTGCTTAATCTCAGAGGACAGAACCAGGAACAGTAGGTGGAGAATATAGAGAGGAAAATTTAGGCTCAATGTAAGGAAAAACTTGCCCACAAAAAAAGATATCTAAACATAGAATGAGTGAATAAGAGTATAAATCATAAAATCTACCAATGACTATGTAAGAGAAAATGATACTGAAACAACCTATCAAAGGGGATTCAATTAACATGGTTCTCAGAGGAAAAAATTTCTCTGAAAACATAAACTAACAGAATAGAAAGGAAGAGGATCAATAAATTGAGCATTCAGATTTTTAAAAAAAATTTAGTGGTCTAGAAAATTAACAAATGAACAAATTCAGAATAAGGCCCAAAGAAATCTTGACACTTTTGCAAGTGGAATGGGTTGCCTGTGGATACAGCAGGTTCTTCATTGCCTCACTAGAGGGCTTCAGGTAAAGGCTGGATGACAGCTTATTTGGGAGATCGTAGGTGAAGTTCTGTGATACTGTGAGATGCTCTCCTGGAACCCTTTTAGCTCTAACATTTGTTGGTTCTTTGGTATCTGTTTCTCTGCTTCTGCCTGGGGAGGGATGTGAGGACATAAAGTGCCCCAGATGGCTCCAAAGTCATCAGCTTTGGACTTGGAGGCGGAAGATGTAGGTTCAAATCCCAGCCCAGCCACTTCCTGTGTCACACTGCTTCATAACTGTAGGCAAGGCCCTTAGCTTCTCTGGGAGGGTCTTCATTTCCTCACAGTAAAATACCTTGAGGTTGTAAGAAAAGCTCTTTGAAAACTAGAAGGTATAGTTATAAGAATAAGAATTATTCTGAGATCTGGAGCTTGTATCCTCAATGTCTTGAAAGTCTTCAATTCCAGAGAGGGGTGAACGCTGGCCTGCTATCAGGGCACTGTCCTCGGCTGACTGCCTGGTACTCTGCAAACCTCAGTTTTGGCATTCTGTCTCCATCAGAGAAGTGCTTGTTCTGGTGGGAATGGACTCTGTGAGTCATCACATTCCTTCCTCTCTGCCCCATGAAAGGGTGCCACCCAAGTTTTCTCTGCACTCTTTTTTTGACCTTGGACAGTGTCCCCAGTTGAGGCAGAAGAGATTGTCACTGTTCTCTGCATTCTCCTCAGGGAGAAACATGGTCAGTAATACCCAAGTTGCCTTTTCCAGCCTGCTGTCTTCACTGACCTGCGTGTGTGTGTGTGTGTGTGTGTGTGTGTGTGTGTGTGTGTGTGTGTATTTCCCCATGTCTTGGAAGATGAGCTGATCAGAGAAGTGACCATAAATTGTGCGGAGCGAGGCTTGCTGCTGCTGCGTGTCCGGGATGAGATCCGAATGACCATTGCAGCCTACCAGACCCTGTATGAGAGCAGTGTGGCTTTTGGCATGAGGAAGGCCCTGCAAGCGGAGCAAGGGAAGTCCGACATGGAGAGGAAAGTGAGTGAGATGAGGAGACTCACCATGCACTCCCTGCCCTACATGCCAAGCCTACAGATACCTGTCCCCTCTGTCATCTGTGCCCTTCCGTTCAGCTTAGGTGGCAGAAGTCTCCTTGTTCTCAGGAAGCACATCATTGACCCAGGATAGTCCTCTCTACTATAAATCTGATCATTTGCATTTCAGTAGGTCACACTTGGTTTTTAATCACAATCAGCTAAGCATATAGTGGGGTTTATTTTTTATTTCTTTCCCAAGCTTCAGTGTCAACCATTTGGAATTCCACTGGGTGGCAGTAAAGGTTCTGGGAAGATGGGATTTTCCCCTTGGTTTCATAGATAAACTTAGATTCAACTCAATCTGTTACATATACCTACACCTACACAGAAACACATAGACACACAACCCTGCCCAGGCTTCCTCCCCTGTGCAGCTTCATGGGAAGATCAGATGTCATCTTTGCTCAGATTTCAGAATTGGAAACAGAGAAGAAAGATTTGGAAAGGCAAGTGAATGAGCAGAAGGCGAAGTGTGAGGCCACTGAGAAGCGGGAGATTGAGAGGAGGCAGGTTGAAGAGAAGAAACACAACGAAGAGATTCAGTTCCTAAAGCGGACCAATCAGCAACTGAAGGTGAGGATGCTGAGGCGGGTCACTTTGGGGGTTAGTTGGCCTAATTTTCTGGAGGGCTGGGTGTGCACTCTCAACCATAGCCTAATTAAATTCTCCCTTCTAGCTTGGTAGGAGAAAGCAATGGTGTGATTCCCTCCTCCAACAATAGCTCCCTCTTCAAGAGAAATCTGTTCCCTAAATGGGGGTGGGAGAAACCGAGGTTTCCATTCCACCACAACTTACATCTTTGAGCATCTGGTTTTGGCAGCATTTCTCCCCTGGAATACCAAAATAACAGAGCCCAGGAAGTCCTCCCTGGCAAGTCACTGCATTTTGTCATCCTTACATTTGAGAGTCCCATTCAGAAGGGCCAGACCTCAAATGGACACAGATGTTGGAGATAAGGGTGTGAAGGTCAGGGAAGGCCCAAGAGAGGAAAGGGGCAAGGAAAAACCTTTGTAATTCTGAGTCTCCATGCAGTATGCTGTCAGAAGATCTGACCACTCATTTATTTTCCCCCTCCCTTCCCTGTAGTCCCTTTATCTTGCTTATATAGGAACACAGTCAGGGTAGGATGTCATCCACTGAGAGTGTGGAGCAGCCAATACTGCTGGGGAATGCTGTGTGATTTTTCTGGAAGGATTTCTGAACTTTGGCTGGCAAGGGTATTCTAGGGAGAAGGATCTTCCCACTGCCTGTCATCTCTTATTCTCAATAGAAGACCTCGAGGGAGCCCTTTAGCCCTGGGATTGGCAGGGACACCAGCATCTACAATCCCCAAATTCTTAGAATCTGAAAGGGTGGTGCTTCCTGCTAATTGAGAGTGACACCAGTCTTTGTTGCTGAAAATTGATTTACTGTTGTGGCACAAAATTCTTTTTAAGAAGAAAAAATATCAATCCAGAAACCTTCAGTCAGATAGGAAAATTAGTCTTGAGAACAAACCTGTTCCTGTCTTTCACAGATACTTTCTGGGCTCCTTAATCTCCTTGGGAGATTGCAGTAATAAAAGGAAGCTACCTTAGCATCTTTCTAACACCTCTTGGCAACCACCTAATCCCTAGGATGAAGGATTCCTTAGACATGAGTAATTTGTATTAGCCCAAAGCTGTACTACTTCTAAAGCACAGCCTGCCTGCCTTTCCTGTCCCTTTCCCAGGATAGATATCTTTACCACAGTCATTTATTTTACTAGTTGCCTGAAGATCAGAACAAGTGTCTCTCAAGCAGTCAGCTTGACAGCCAAAATGAAGGCAGCCTATACACTAGTAGCGATTTTCTTTAATTGGGCGTCAAGTTGTCTCAGTGATGGAAAATGTGCTATTCCACATCCTCTCGTTCCACCTGGCACACAACTCCCGAGTTCCCAAACTGAAGGGCCAAATGTTTAATTTAGCAAACATAGCCAAGCCTGAAATATGAGTCCTGAAATCACTGCTTCAACAACTTTTATTCAATTTCCTCTTCGATGCTTTACATTATACCCTGAGCTTGGTCATTGTATGGAAACCAGGGCAGCTCTGGTTTCTTCTAATGCAGCAAGACCATGCTGCCAAGCCAGAAACAAACTAATTTAGAAAATATGGAGTTAGGAATGAAAAAAAAAGAAAAAGAAAACCCAAACCATAAAAACCTTGGGCTTAGCTGTCTGGACTATTGCAGCCACTTCTCCTCAGGGACATTTTTCACCTTGGGGTGCTTGACTCTGAGAGAAAAGCTCCACCCTAAATATGAATGGTTTTCATTTTTGTTTTTCAGGCCCAACTAGAAGGCATCATTGCACCGAAGAAATGAAGATTTCCATGTGGGCCCCAGCGAGAACTATCCCTATACAAACAGCCCCCTGTAATAAAAAGCTACAGTTTAGTGAACCAGCCCAAGCCCGTGCCCTCCAGAAAAACCACCATGCAACATTCACATCATTGCCTAAATGCCCTGAAAACACCTCAAGATTTGGTAGTAATGCCCAAAGTTGGACAATGGGAATTCGTGGCTCCCAGGTATCTTCCATACTTGGCTTCCCAGACAGTTTTGGAATTAGTTTAAAACCTACTTGGCATTGCTCAATGTAAATCCTTGAGCAAGGGCTGTCCAGCTAGGGGGTTGAAATGGCCACTCCTGCACCTTCACTCCCAGGTGCCAAGGGGAAGTGGTTCCTCCTTTGAACTTTAGTTTTCTATATTCTCTTCATCAGTGCTTCTCCCAATGCTACCTTTCCCAAAACCTGTCCTCCAGAAGGTTGTCTTCCTGGGATCTGTCTCTACCTTCCCAGCCAAAGGTAGTACTTGGGACCCGTTTTCATGCTTTGCTTTGCCCAACCCTTCCAATCAGCCCCAATGGCCTCTCAAGCTGCCAGCAGCTACTTCTCTTTAGAAGTCAGTAAGATTAAAGTTCATGGCTTTACTTAGGTGTTTGCTAAAAAGAGATCCAAGTCATGGATGTTTATTATCACAAGGAGGCCACAGGCAGACAGACACCAAGGCACTACAGCAACCTATTTCAGAAAGTATCTGTTGGGTTTGCTTTCTGTAGAAAGAGAACCTGTCCCCTGAATAGCCATGCCTAATCAATCAGAGCTGATCAGACCCCAGGAAGCAACCTTGATTTAGTACAGCTGGTAAGCCAATCAGTGAGAGCTGACCACGGATGGCTACTACTCTTGTTCAGAAGGGTAAAACTTTTAAGTCAAAGTAAAATAAATCCAAATCAGGTTTCCTGTTTTTTTTTTTTTTTTTTTTTTTTTTTTTTGCGTTTTATTTTTGTAGGACTGTACTTAGTAGAGGTTATTTTATTGCCTGGTAAACCAAGATCAAAGCCAAGAGGGAAAGATGTGCTTTATTTCTATTAGAGGTCCAATAGGGCTAGTTAGAGGAAGCTGTTCAAACCAAGCCTCCCAGATAGCATGGCCAAAGGGCTTTTAACAAGCTAGCTTTATAAGCACTTGCTCTTCTCAGGGACTGGTACAAAGAGCCTTGCTGGGTAAGTGGTCTCTCTGTCAGCATCAGGGGAGTATCAAAATCCCACTCACTACTTTTCAGTCAGGGAGATTTGCTTGAAAAAGGTCAAAAAGGGTCACATCCTGCAGCAACTATTTGCTTCCATTAAGGAAAGTTCTACTTGTTAGCAACACTTGGATTCAGAAAAGCTGTTGTGCCTCCCTTGGAAATCTGTTTGTAGTAAGCAGCACTGGACAGTTCTCAGATTCTGTACAAGAATTTGGCATGGGCTCTGAGTATCGAGTTAGAAGCACTCTACTCACTGAAAACTGAGTTCCAAATTCTGGACCTGCCACCCATTATCTCCAACTCCCAAAGGGAAGTTGATGATGCTGTTTCTCCCTGAAGTTTGGGCAACATAAAAATATTTCTTGAAAGCCATCTATTTTGCAAGGCTCTCATGCTTCTGTTCTAACAAAACAGTAATTAGACAACCCTTCTTCCTTTGCATCTGCCAGAAAAGTATATGATAGAGCTACCTCTTGACAGAACAAGGTTTCACCACTCAAATATGACTTCAACTAGTCAAGATTGCAATCTCTCTTTGTGTGTTTTCTCAAATGCAGGTGAGTGATCCCTAATGTCAGATCTTAGAACAATGGCAATATGACCTGGGAAATGCAAACTCTGTATGCAGAAAATGAACACAATTAATTGTATATTTTTGTAAATTTTAATAAACAAATTAAGCTATTGCTTCCGTCTGAACCGTTTGTGGTGTTGCTGTTGTCCCTCTGAGTCATTCTTCTTTTTGTTCCTATTTTTGTTTTTCACATTGTGAGTGTCATAGTATCGCACTCCAACCTTTTTGGTTCTCTTCTGCCGGTCTGCTCGCCTTCGCTGCAAGAATGGAGGAGGACAAAAGTCAGATCTGGAAAGTTATAAAAAGGACCTGTTTCTGGACAGTGGGATGTTCCTGCATGGCCTTCTCCAGCTACCAGATGATTTGAGTTCAGTGATATGTGTGTGTCCAATCATTGTTTGGCAATTTAATCTACTTCTAGGATGTGTCAATCATGCCCAAGCTGACTCATTCTTTAAGGGGGAAGGCCTATGAGACTATAGTCATAGATCAGGGCTCTGGCTCCCCGACTCATAATTCCAAAAAGTCACATTAAGGCCAAGCAGATTTCCATTGTGGTCTCTCAAAATGCACCTGGGGTGGAAATGAATTTGAAGAAAACTTACTGCCTTTGAAGTAAGCTTTTGAGATTTATTTTCAGGCTCCTCTTCTTCATGTGCCTTTCTCTTTTTTCCTTTCTTGGTACGTCCTGAAAAATGAATGTTAACTTGAACATACAAACTACAGGGCTGTGGACTAAATGACTGGCTTGGGGATAATACTGGGCTCTTCTCAAAGAAGGAAATTAGAAAACTTTCTTTGCATTTTTTCCATTTAATCTCTTTGAATCTGCTAGTGAAGTTGAGATAATATCTTTAGATGAAGAGAAGATAAAATATCAGCTATAAACACTCAAGGAAATTTTAGTGTGCACAAGGAAAAACTCCAGTGACAAAATACAGAGGCTAACTTTACTATTACACAAAAATCATACATAACTCAAATTCCAATATATTTCTTTAAAGTTTACCAAATACAAGGAACTACTGCTCCAAGTAATTAAGTGACTTTCAAAGGGTCACCCAGTAAGTACCAGAGCCACAAGTCAAACCCAGGGAGTACAAAGAATGCCTATTCCATTATTCTTTGGTGCCAGGTTCAATTTGGAAACCATGTTTAGTTAACTTTTACTTTACCTCTATCTTCTACATCATCTTGCTCTTTGGATTTGGGCTCAGATTTGGAAAATACCTTTTCACTAAGCCCTTTGGGAATTCTGCAAGAGAAAGAAAAGCAATGAAATGACTCAGATCAGAGCCTCTCACCACATAATAAAGATAATAACAGCTTGAGCTATAAACAATATCAGCTGCCTAAAGAAAAGCCTGTTAGGAAAACTCAGCTGTCAACAAAGAGAAATACTCTATTTCTGTGCCAATGAGTCTCTGTAACTCAGCTAACTGAATGTTATTTAAATGTTGTTATTTGAAGATAACTGTGAACTCTTAGCAATGTGCTGTCCCAGGCCCTTAGAACATATAACATGGGAAGAAAAGCAGATTTTAAAGCCAAACTGCAGCTATCAGATGAAACGACACATTACCTAATTGCTGAAAACTTTTTGGCTTTAGCTTTGTTTAAGAACTTCTTGTATTTAGCAATTTTTTCATCCAGAGTTTTAATAACTGCTTTGGTGCCAATTTCTGTATCTCCTTCTTGGGATCCCTGGTTTAACTCCTCATGCTCTTCCTTAGACTGTTCCTCCTCCTCTTCCTCCTCCTCTTCTCCAAAGGAGTCATCAAATTCTCCCTCACTATCTGAGATCTCCACAGGGACCAGGTCTTCTCCTGTAAACTGAGGCACCACATTGATCTTGCCAAAGTTCTGTCGAACACGTGCCAGGAGCTCTCTCATTTCAGCACTTGTGTCATTGTTCTCTTTCTCCTCCTCTTTCCTTTCAACCACAAGCATGGCTTCTTCAGCTTCAGTTTCCCCTTCTTCCTCCTTGGTTTCATGGGGTGAGGCTGGTGAAATAGCCAAGGATGCTGAGAACTATTGAAAAAGCAAAAGGTAAGAATTAAGGTTGTGCCTTCAGGGTCTCTAAAACCTGCCTTTTCCATGGAAAGATCACAAATACTCCAACTCCAAAGTCATGACCCAGAACTAGTCTAACCCAATATCAGTCCAAAAACAAGCATTTTGTCAAGTGCTTACTATGGGCTAGGCAGTGTGCTAAGGGCTGGGGATAAAAAGGCAAAAACATGGTCCTTACTCTGAAGGAATTCATATTCTAGCAGAGAATGTGCATTCCACACTAAATACAACACGAAAACTATGTTTTGAACACATGGAATGCAGTCTCGGAGATAGAATGAAATGAGTGAAGATCAAAAGGTCAAGCTTTCAGGTTTTCAGTAAGCATCTGAGAAGAGGAAAAGTTATGGAAACAGTGTGAGGTTTTCTGAGTTTATGAGAAGATGGGATGTAGATGATCTCTTTGTTGTTGCCATTCTGTCATTTTTCAGTTGTGTCCGACTCTACACAACCACATTTAGGGGCTTCTTGTCATTTACTTCTCCAGCTCATTTTCCAGATGAGGAAACTAAGGCAGAATTAAATGACTTGGCCAGGGTCACACAAGTAGGAAGCATCTGAGGACAGATTTGAATTCAGGAAGAAAAGTCTTCCTGCCTCAAGTACCAGTGCTCTCTATCGACTGCTCCACCTAGCTGCCCTAGATGATTTCTAAAGTCTCTTTAACTTGGAAATTCTATGATACCTATCACTTGACAATTGAGATTACTGCAATATTGTGAAGCAGAAGGTGTGGCACTAAAAGGCAAGAAAGAAATACAATGTTTCTTGAGGGGTCAACAGAGATTTTCAGGGTCAGAAAAGATTTGTACATGTTTGAAAAGCAAAGCGCTAATGGAAAAAAGTAATGAAGATTCAAGAAAGGAAGAGGATAAATGTGAATGCAGAATTCAGAAAGAGAAAGGATAAAGAGCATCCATCTGTTGTTTTCTGTCAGCCCAAATCAGAGTTTTTCATCTGAACCTCCTATTTCAACACATCTGGATACATTTACATCCTCACTGTAACTGAAGCAATATGGAGGAAAGAACAAGTTTAAATCCCAGTTCTATCACTTACGTGATCCTGTGACCACAGGCAAGTGTCATATGCTCTCTGAACTTCAGTATCTTCACTTACAAAATGAGGCTGATTCCTGTATTACATACCTCACATTATGGTTCTGGGGTGTTCAAATGAGACAATGAAATGTCAAACACTCTTTCTTGGAGCACTTTGTAAAGATCAGTTATTTTAACAAAAACTGCAGAAGCTATATTTTATTTTTATTATATTTTCAGTATATACCTGTTAGACTCATTCCAAACGGCCATGTGTTATTTGGTTACCTAACTCCAAAAGCTAATTCCCTAATGGCCTAGGAAAGATGAGTGGGTCCCAGGGCACAAAATAGAAGTTGGACAAGTAAAATTACAAGAAATCAAATGATATCAAGTGAGAGAAACAGGGGAGATGAGCATGTAAGTCAGCATCACAATTTCCCAATTTTTCTCTCTCTTCCCAAAATCTCTCACTCTTACCTGAGAGGCTGATGGGGGCTCTGCATTGGGTGGCTTGACGAAGAAAGGAATCCGGCCCCTTTGCCAATCATTGAGAACCATCTTGCCCACTGTCTGCAGGTCAGGCTCTCCACCCTGAAAAATCAAACAGATTTTCATCAGGGGCACTGAGTGGCAGACACCCCACTTTTCAGCTCTATTATTTCTGATCACATAATTTCCACATTACTTTGTTGAGCACACAGAAGATGGTCTTACCAGCATATAGACATTACATTTTGGGATATTCTCACTTACCTTTAGAAGTTTTCCAGTCCTAAAGGCTAGCTTTCCTAGGAAGTCTTCAGCATTTTCCCAATAATCAATTTTATATGTCTTACTGATATATTCTGGCTTTGCCCTTTCAAGCACAGCACTTATATGGTCTTCAGGACTCTTAATTTTTTCAACTTGGACCTATAAATTAATAAAGAAATTGATATTTGCAAGAATTCATCATTTTTCTTAAAAACATTACCCAGTTAAACTTAAAAACAAAAACATTAGAATCTGCAGAACAAGCTCTGTGCTAGGCCCTGAATGAGTCAGAAAGCTTAGCCAGGACACAGGACCTGGTATATGGAGCTTACAGTTGTTAGCATATATATAATGTTGGGGGTTTTTTAAATAATGTTTTTAAAAAATTTTAGGTTCATTAGTATTGCGTAGCAGAATGAAGTTCAAAGTAGGAAGAAATTACCACTAACTAATATAAGCCAGGAAACGTTTTTCTGGAGGTAATTTTAAAATTGGACTTTAAAGGATGAATAGGAATTCAATAGGTACCAGGAAGACATTTTCTGTGCCTACTGACAAGAGGGTGTTCAGAGCAGACAGTGAGTTGTCCAGTTTGGCTGCATAGATTTTGGTCATCTGGGCCAAACCTTTCATTTTACAGATAAAGAAACTTAAGAGAAGTTAAGTGACTTGCCCAAGGTTATAAGCAATAAATGGCAGAACTGGGATTTGAACCTAAGTCCTACTTCCAAATTCAGCACCCTTTCCCTGGGATCAGTCATGTGAGAAAAAGCTGGGGTGAGGGTTGGGGGGGGGGGAGGTTCAGGTGGCACCAGACTAACTAAAAGTCAAAAGCCTTTGACTTTTAGGCTAAGGAGCCTGGATTGTACTCAGTGAAGAATAAGGCCTATAGAGTGCCAAGCAGGGTTTATAGCAGAACCATAGTTCAGAAAGCACATCTGGCAACATGGGAAGAATGGTGAAAAAAAAAAGGGAAGGCAAGACCTGTTGTTCAACTTCATCCAGCGATGACACTGCCTGAATTGCTGAGAGCTGCCCCAGGGACCAAGAGTCATGAACTGGGCACTCATCCCCACTCTTATCACAAAGTGTAACTCCCCTACACAGTCTAACTTTTTGGTGCCTCTTGCTAGTCACCTATAGTCTATTAATACTGTAGAACTGCAATAGTTTGAAAGAGGAGGGAGTAGTTTAAAATGGGACAGGATAGGGGATAGCTGGATAGCTATCAGTGGATAGAGAGCCAGGCCTGGAAACAGGAGGTCCTGGGTTCAAATCTGACCTCAGACACTTCCTAGCTGTATGACCCTGGGCAATTCACTTAACCCCCATTGCCTAGCCTTTATCGCTCTTCTGTCTTAGAACCAATCAATATACAGTATTATTGCAGTTTTTAAAAAATGGGACAGGAGATAGTTACGAACACTTTTTTTCTTTTTATTCATGAACACCTTTAAAGGCTAATAGGAGTCACTTAACGGTTTTGGTTATATTCAGAACAAGTAAGGATATAGCTAGACTCCAAAATGACTCAACTCTTCAAATCCACAAATATGAACACAGGCCCAGAATAAACAGAGGACCAGCTTCTTTCTGGATCCTATGTGTAAACTAAGAAATCCTTTGTGGGATGATGCTGACCAGAGATGCCTAAGATTTCATCCACTCCTCAAATAGGGAAAAGTAAAGAAGTTGTCCTGCTCAGCATCATGTTGTTGAGGTTTGGTAAGGCAGACAGACCTCAAACTACTTTTGTGTGAGTAAAGCTAAAGTCATCCAAAGCACTCCCCACAGAAGAATTCCCTCTAAAGGGCTTAACTGAATGTGATCCCAAAACACTCACCACTCCTTTAAGTACAATGTCTGTCTCAGAGTCCCCAGAAGGGTAAACTACGCCTGGACAGTCAATAAGAAATATCCGACGCATCAAGGTGATGTACTGCCAGACCTGAAAACAGACCAAAAAGTCAGAATCAAAGAAGAGCAACTGTTTAACAGATCTACCAATTCTTTCTTGTATTTTGTGCCATGTGACACTTTCACTGAGTAAACTAGTCTCCATAATTTGAGAATAAAAATGATGCTGACAGAAATTTCTAATCATTTCAGAAATAAGTAAACCTTCCCTTATGCTCTTTAAAAGTGCTGAAATTTTAACAGCAAACCTGCTCCTTTCTCCCTCCGTGCAGAAAAAAGCTGCTCCCCATATATCATATCTTCTTAGGCTAAATTCTGTTTTAGGTAGAAGCAGGATTAAGAAAAATTAAAAACAGGCAAATATGAACGGTATGTAGCCAATCATGCCAAAGCCTCCCATTGGCCTATAAAATGCTTTTAAACTTTTATCACAATATGCAAAATCTTCAGACACGCCAACAGGCTGTATCTTGTCCTCATTTCTTGCTCCCAAGTGAAGTCTATGAGAGGAAACTTTCCCAAGTGGACTCATTCAGAAAATGATAGGAGTCCCCCCCAGAGATCCAAGCAACCTCCATTTTTTAGAAGTAGAGATACACAACCACAAGACTCCCCAACAAAACACCTACCTTGGTTTCTCCTGCAATGGGAGCCACATTACAAACTTTCTTGGAACGCAATGTATTTATCACAGAGCTCTTGCCAACATTTGGATAGCCAATGAACCCCACACTGATCTGCTTCTTGTCAGTGTGCAACTGTTAGAAAAACACAACCAATATATACACAATTTAAAAAACCTTAATACATAAGTGATTTTTGTTTGTTTGTTTTTTGTGATTTTTACTTATTATTTCTACTCCACCAAAGACCTAGCCCAATCCTGCATCAGTGCAATAGTAAAACAAGGTTCCTTGGGTAATGAAGGGGCGAGATTAGATCCCTTGGAGGCACCTTTCAGCTTTCATCTAAGATCCTATAATACTAGTAAAACATAAATGGGGGCTTGGGAGGAAGGGTCCTTTCCCAAGCTATGAAAACTCAACAGTATTTGGGTCAGATGAATGAGGCTAAAACAGACTTGAGAAGGATTATCACCAGAGTGCTGGCCACTAGGTGATGCATTTTTTTCAGCCACAAGAACTCATAAAGTCAGTCTGGTCAGAATTCAAGAGGACAACCACACTGATGAATCAAAGATAACCAGAGTACTTGAAAAGCATTTGTATATGTCCAAATGAAAACAAACATAGATTTTAAATAAGTCAAAAGAATTTGCTTTGTATTCTATGAGCAATTACATGTATGTCTTAAGTTTAAAAATTTTCTGAATCCTATGTATAAACTAAGCAATCCTTTGTGGGATGATGCTGACCAGAGATGCCTAAGATTTCATCCACTCCTCAAACAAGGAAAAGTAAACCCAGAAAAAAAGAAAAACCCAGGAACAAATAGGAAATCTCTATGGTTAAAAATCTACTTTAAAAAATTCAACGTGACACCATAGGGAAAGGATTAATCATTAGCTAAGGACCGAAAGAGCCAATGACATTTCACAGAGCCTGACAGAGAATCCCTAGGAACAATCGTATGTCTATCCCACTACCAACTCACTAGGCTTCTTTCTCAGTACCTATCTAACACATTCATCTTTGGTCCTACACTCCAAAGAAAGACAACCCCAAAGAGCTTTGGAATTTCTAGACTACCTAGGCAAATTAGATCTGAGAAATTTAGATAATAGACATTTGTACACCATTCAACTCTATGACTACTTGTTTCCTTGCCAAATACTCAGTTGTAACAGCCACTCTTCCACAGAGAGCACCATTAAAAGGCATTCAACTTAACAAATGGATATCAGACCAAATGACTCCAAGAGAAACAGATCACATCTTAATACCTTTCCAAACTGACGTAAAAGTTGTATGAATGCTCCTTTGCCAAAGGGGTTGGTGAGACTTGCATGAAAGGCAAGTGTTGGATAATCTTGAGAGAGGACTGCAACCCATCGTTTCTAAAGAGAAAAGAGAAGAGATGTGTTGGTAAACTAGCAGATTCACACAGAAAACCCTAAACTCTTAACTTGTTTATTTATAGTACAGGGCAAGATCAAAGTTTGAATTATAGGATTGTTTTTCAAATATGGTTAATTCTTTGTCTATTGTTTTATAAATGCAAAACAATACTCTAGAAATGCCTTCGCTATGAGCTAAATGCAATTAACTTCACAAATATGAAACAGATCAGTGATTGTGATGGCTGCCTCCTAAAAAGGCCTACCTATCTACCACTCAGGGAACATGAGTTAGTTGTCCCATAACAGAAGAGAGCCAGCATGGGATGATGAAGGGAACATTTCATTAGAAATGAGAAGATTGGAGCTTTAGAGTAGTTGCAGGAATTTGGTCAAGTCACAACTTCTTGCAATATCAGTTTCCTCATTTACAAAATGGGAATGATAGCATCTGAATCTGAAGCTTCACAGAACTGCTTTAAAGGATCAAATGAAAACTTGTGTTAAAACGGCTTTAAAAACAATGAAGGCATCAATCCATGACAATGTAAGTTATGGTGACTCTTTTACTGTTACAAGTCTTACAATCACAGGGAAAAAGAGTAATTCTCACTTCTGTCATTCTAATTGCAATTTGATTTTATTTACAATAGCATCACTCCACTGACCACCAGAGAACAGATACATGGTAAACTAGTAATACAGGTATTCCTTTCACATTGTGGGAGTAAGGGACACAGTACTCCCACGATCTGGAAAATTTGTGTAAAATTTTTTGGGCCTCTACTCATACAAGAGGAGGAGTCTAATTTTTTTCTTTTTCTTTTATAGAGTGTTTTTCTGTGTCTTTACTGGCCTTTGTCTGTGGCTTTCAGAAAACTCCTCCCAAAATTCTCATTCAATTCCTTATGCCGACCTACAATATATCAAAACTGTGATGGTGAAAGTAGAGATGTGGAAGGGATAACCTACACTTCCAACAAATGTCCCCAAACCATAGTCACTTCAAAGCTGAGAGCCACAATAATTGTGAAGTTTACAGACTACAAAGGGCCTTGGAGAGAGAGCTGATAATACTTACTGTTGCCCAAGTTGGGACAAGATCACATTTGTTAAGAACAAAAATGAGATGTTTCCAGGGTTTTTCCTTCTTGAGGTAAGTCTCAATGTGAGGAGAGCGTGTGCCCATTGGATCTCTGGCATCAAGTACTTGTACCACAACATCTGATGAGTCAATCACCTGAAAATCCAGAGAAGCAAAAATGGGTATCCACAGAAGGACAGAAAAATTCTGTGGGGAAAAGTGACATTTTTTGCACCCACAAGGAAAACCTCTTGTGACCCTCTGTGACGAGGGTGGTTGGATAATAAGCAGACATATAATTGCCACCTAGTCTCATGGCCAAATAGAGTGTTTACCTTTTATAGTCTATTAGATAGCTCTCTCAGGATTAATGGAAATGAATTAATCTGATGTGAATTGAAGAGAATAGGCAAAGCAATATGTACAATGACAACAATATAAATGGGAAATACAGGAACACAAAACTGAATACTTCCTTTGAAAACTATGGAATCCTTAATATAATATCAAATTGAATATATTGGTTAGTTTTGATGAGCTGTATTGTTTTTTACTCTTTTATTCTTTGCTACAATATATGACTCTTTCAGGAAGGGGGGAGGAGAAAAATAAAGGTGATGTAAAAACAAAAGATAACAACAGGAGAATTTTTTAAAACAAAATTGATTAATCTAACTGTAGCCAATCTTTCTGAATGGCGCTAGTGCATTATCAAATAGTCCCTTCTTTTAATTTCTTAAAATAACTCATAACAAATAATACATTGAGCCTGAAGACAACATAAAAGTTCTTAAACCCCAATTATGAGAAATTATGGGAGCCAATGTTATTACAAAACTGTTTTTAATATATATATACTCTCAGAAAACAAATTAAGTCTATTTTGTGATAATTGGATTAAGTCTACACTGCCCATATTTAGATTTAATCACCAAAGGTGAGAACATCTCCAATTTTGGAAGGTCCGTAACCCACATGTGCTAGAGTGGGTGACAAATCAGAAATTGGCTGACTGCCCCCTAGGTGTCCTAAGAGAAGCGTCTGTTGTGATTGGACACCCAAACTAGGAGGGAGGCACAGGAAGTGATGCATAAGTGACCCCTTTAAAAAGAGAGAGTTGAGTGAGTCAGAGGTCTCCTGGAGAAGAAGGCTGCTGGTGAAGGTCTTCTGCTGGAGTCTTCTAGCTTTTCTGGTTCATGGAGGAGTGCTGGCTGGGATGCTGAGACCTTGGTGAGACTGCTCTTAATATCTTCTTTGGAATTCCACGTGTTGAGTTTAAAGACTGAATATTCCTGAACTTCTCTTAAGGAAATTCCCTTTGAGACTCTGTGACTGAAGCTTTTGTTCATTCACCTCTGCCGCGTTCCCCCCCCCCCCCCAAGCTAGGGTTAATTGGATCTGCTTGGATTAATTAGTGGATTGTAGTAATTTACCTACTGTGTTAGATTCTTATTTCCTTATTTCTTCTACCTCTTCTCAATTGTAAGTAAATTCCTATAAAAGTCAATTTTGACTTGAGATTATTCTTAATTGAGGATTGATAATTGTTCAATCCTCTGGTGACCAAATTTTAATATATTCGACCCAAGAAATACCTTTTCCCCATTATAGTTTGAACATGTCAAAACATGCCTACCTAATGACCATGTCTATATATAAACACACACAACATAACTTTCCAGACATACAAATGCGCGCACACATATGTATGTGCGCATACACGTGTGTACATATGTATATGTATACATGTGCGCACACACACATATATAAATCTATATCCATAGCTATCTATCTATCAAGATAAAAACCATCACTTTCTGGTATGAAGGAAATCTAAAAAGAACTAGTTTTGGAATCCGAGTACCTGACTTCAAGTCTTAACCACTGGGCAAATTTAAGTCATTTTATTTGTCTAAGCTTCAGTTTATTTATTTGTAATGAAGGACCTGGACTAGAAGATCTCTAAAATCTCTTCCAGTTCTAACATAAGATTAGATAAACATGATCAGATAAATCTAAATAGCAGTATCACTTCAGCAGATATACCAATTAAGTCTTGGCCAGAAAATACCTCCAATTCTCCTAAGCAATGACTGTTAGCAGTTTAAAAGTAACATAACACCAAAAAGAGAAGAAAGAGCTGCATTTGCCTAGAACAATTAATATCTCTTTCACTTATCTGACTGCATCCAAACTCACATGGGGGCAAGAGGAATGGTATGGGAGGGGTATGTTCCCCTTGGCAGTGTTTCACTGAATTAAAATAAAATCACTTTTCTCAAAGAAGATCTGGTATGTCAAAGAAACTCAGCATTTAAGGGAGCTTTGAGATTAATGTCTTACCTTATAGAGCTCTCCCCAGATTCGTTTGGACTGTCCTTTTTTATATATCTCCTCTTGTGCTTCATTCCTAAATAAGAAAGGACATAGGTAAGTTAACTGAAATGGGAAGAGTGCTCTCAACTAAATGAAAATGATGTTTAGGACATGCACCTCCATACCAGAGAGAAAAGTGATCAAAACCATTGATTTAGTGTTTATCAATCAGTGATGATGATGGACTGAATGCAAAGAGGATCAGGAAAGTGATATGGAATTGGTAGAATCTGAATTTAGGTCTTTACCACATATTTCTAATGTTATTATTAATACTATCACATTATACTTATAAAGCACAATACAGCTTATAGGGATTATTATCTTATCTGAGTTTCATAATAAAGGAGGTGGATTCATTGGGGAAGTTATGAGATACTTTTGTGGATATTCCCTCTAATGCAGTGATTCCCAAAGTGGGCACCACCGCCCCCTGGTAGGTGCTGCAGCAATCCAGCAGGGCAGTGATGGCCACAGGTGCATTTGGGGGCGGTGAATAACTGACAGGGGGCGCTAAGTAATATTTTTTTTCTGGAAAGGGGGCAGTAGGTCAAAAAAGTTTGGGAACCACTGTTCTAATGGATTAATCCAGTGATGGGCAAACTATTCCTCATGGGCCAGATGCAGGCTGTAGTTTTTCCATCACTGCCTTAAGCCATTCCCTAATCTCTACATTTGGATGTGGAGGAACAGTTTGCCCATCACTGGATTAATCCATCCATCTATGCTTTCTTATCCCATGTAATTCTCTCCATGTCCTTCTATATGCTCCCCACAGTATACTGGGTGGGCCTTCCTCTAAAATACTTGACATTGCATCCATACCAAAGGAATACATAGGCCGTCTATGAAGGAGTGAAGAAAAAAAGTACTTACTATGTGCAAAGCACTATGTTAAATGCTAAGAATGATAGAAAAAATAAAACAATCCATGCTCTCAAAAAGCTCATATTCTAAAGGGGGGGAATGGAATATGGAAGATTTTAGCTCAGAGTCAGATGGAAAGGTCCCATGATCCTTAGGCCAAAGTGGCAAAGCACATAATAAGGCATCAGCTTTAATGCCATTTCCACTCATAAAATCCTACCAGTTTCTCATATTGAACCACTTGATAATGCTAAGTATTTTGGTGGCAAGAACACTTTTTTATGGGTCTTCCATAGCTACAGCTATAGCACCCTTAGAAGCAGTTGCTAGGCCACATCTCCAGGGATTGTTTCCCAGAATGAAGGCAAGGACAGAAGCAGAATGAGTACCCTGGGGATGCTATCACTCTCTGGCTTACCAGACCATGGTTGAAAGTCCCTGCTCTATCATGAGAAGTACAACAACCTAGTGAGGTATGATTAAAGTATGAGAACTGAAAGACACCCTAGAGGTTATTTGGCCTAACTTCCTCATTTTACAGTGAACTGTAGAAAATGGGGCCTGAGAAAATAAGGAACTTGTATATACCAATATGAGTAAGAAGTAGAGTTGGGATTCAACCTCAGATGCTCTAACTCTAAACCTAGTGTTCTTTCCACTACACTAAGATGCCTCTCTAAGGAGGCATTTTATAGGTGGGAAATTTTTGTTTTTGCTAGGAGCTACAGATTCCAAATCCAGCACGCTGCACTACAAACTTTTAAAAAAATGCAGACTTGTTTAAGATAATGAGTAGTGGATTTGCAATAAAAAAAAAAATTAGATTTTTGAAGAGGCATTGCCCCATCTTCCGGAATTGAGTAAAAAGAAGGAAAAATACTCATTCAATCCTATTTTTAATTTCTTTATCCAGTGTCTTACCTCTCACCAGTGTCTTCTGTTACTAGGTCACGATCTTTCTTTTGGTCATAAGTCTCAGTTGAGGCTTCTGCATTTTCTATCAGAGACTGTATGTCACTCACAAATAGAGTGGGTTTCTTCCTCTGTGATTTTGGGCCAAATGTTGTTTCAAAAGTTTCAGTGTCAAGAATATGCACTTTGGAATGCTAAAGACAAAGAAATCATAGTAAAAATTGAGAGTAGAAGGGAAGAGCAACAAATTCCAATCTACTTCAAAAAGGTTTTTTGTATTTTTAGAAGAGTGAAGCTTTAATGTGATTTAAAATCAGAAATGTCTAATTAAGCAGAATGGGCACTTGTTGAAGTCCACTAAGTTTCACTGGAGAAATACCAAAGTAACACAAATAATCAAAACAAATATGAATAGGTTTTTAAGGCTAGCCAAAAATTCTGCTTTATTTCACTTATCATAAACTTTAGTCAAATGTAATTAAAGCTACAATGATGAAAATTAACTTATCTTTCTGATCACTTTTTTTGGTTTTAAAAAACAAGTGAACAAAACTCGCCAAATTCACAGATTTTGTCAAGGACAATCATACTCAAATTTGTGTTTTTTTTTAAACCAACTGTAAATGCCAACTTTTTCTTGGAAGTTCATTTCTTTCATGGCTAAAAGGAATTGCTTGTTTTGTAAGATGCATTTTAGTTTCAGATAACATTTTCCCTAATTTAGGTAACATTTTTATTAAATACACATGGAAAGTTTTTCAGATGAAAAACATCTAGCAAAAGTCCAAAATAATAGTTTAGATGTGATAAGGAACCTGATACTAACTAAAACTTGATGTGCCTGTAAAGGGGTTACAGGCATAGGAATCTTTGAAGCTGGATGAAAGTGACTGTTTTGGTTGGGGTTTATCACGTAACAGGATGTTAGCAGCAGGGAGTGCATATCCTCACAAACTTTTCTGCCCATCATTTCAAGTTTTTTATAAACACCAAACAAAGAATGCTGCTAAATTGGTGAAGGCACCTTTTGTCTTTTTAGCTCTATAATTGTGATCATTTAGAAATTTAAGTATTAGAACATTTTCATAGGCAGCAATTTGCTTCCTGAGACACAGACTTCATTTTTGTAATTTCCAAACCTAGCATGGTTTCTCATACAGTTCTTGCTTTAAGTAAAGTCTCTGTCCCAGTCCAACACTCCTCACCACTGCCTGTGCTTCCTCAGTTCCAGACAGGCCCCTATATGTTACTGCTCTTGCTCTCATTTCTCTGTCCCCAGCCACCTTCTTGTTCCCCTTCCCTAATCCTCAGGCAAATTCACCTTTCATCAAAACTGCTTTAGGCAGAGGTGTATGGAACAGTCCACTTATGTAAAGCAAGATCGGTATATGGTAGGTAATATTTGTTGCAACTGCTAAATTGAACATTTTTTTTAAAGAAAAATAAGAAAATGCTGCTTATTAAGGTAGAATAAGATCACCTCGGTCTCCCATGGCCTAGAATCTATCCTTGATCTCTTCACTCCTCTCATTGTTCCATAACCAACTGGATCATTTCTAACTACACAACATGTCTCGAATCTGTCCCCTTCTATAAACTTAGACTCACTGGTCTAACACCCTTGATTGGGTCTTCATCACCTCTTGCCTAGGCTATTGCAATAACCTTCTGTTTAGTTTCCCTACCTTATATCTTTCCCATCTAACCCAGCTTCCACACAGCTGCCCAAGTGATGTTCCTAATGCATAAGTCTTGTCATGTTATCCTACTAGGATAGTGTACAAAGTACACTAACAATCAGTTGTACTAATGACACTAAATACTCTCTTATACCAAAATACATAGGCCAAATATTTGAGTAGCACAGAACTTCTGGAACAGATAACAATTCAATCAATTCCACAAGCAATTATTAAATGCCTGCTTTGTGTCTGGTACTTGATTAAGAGGACATAAAGACAAAAACAAAGCAGCCTTTCCTTTAAGGAATTTACATTTTGCTAGGGGTGAATAACATATACAGTTAAATGCAACATACACACATTTTTGTACTGTGGGGGAGGGAATGAGTTAGCACTTAAGGTAAGCTTTAAACAGAACTAGAGAATCTAAAAGGCAGAGACAAAGAGAAACATGTACAAGGACAGACTGTGCAGAAGCTCATGTTATAGAAAGTCACAAGGAAGTTAGACCCTAAGAATATGTGATGGGGAATGATGTGAAACGAGAAGTCCAGAAAGAGGTTGAAGCCAGGCTGTGAGGGGCTTTCAAGAGCCAACAAAGGACTTTATCATTCACCCTAAAGGCAGTCAAGAACCACTGAAGCCTTCTCAGCATGGGGAGGGTGACATAACCAGACTTGTGCTTTAAGAGCCTCATTTGGACAGTTGTGGGGAAGATGGATAGGATGAGAGGGTACTGCAATAGCCCAGGCAAGAGGGGATGAAATCCCAAACAAAAGTAGTGGACCAATGAGTCTTAACTGAAAGGAGCCATGTTGCAAGAGATGATGGGCAGGCAGAACTGACCAACTTGGCATATATGGAGCAATGAGGGGAGTGAAGAGGTCCTCAGGTTCCTAGGACTAGGTTCCTAGTCACCTGAGTGACTACAAAGAGAGTGGTACCCTCGATAAAAATAGCTAAATTAGAAAAAAGGGATACACTTTGGGCAAAAAAATCAAGAGGTTATATTTTAGATATGCCAAGTTTGAGATGTTTATGGGCCATCCAAGACTGACAATGTCCAGAAAACAGTCCATTATTTGGGACCAGAGCTCAGGGGACTAGATAGATTTAGAATTCATCTGAATAGAGATGATAAATGAACCTGCGGGCACTGATGAAAGAGTGATGGGAAAGAAAAGCCCTGAGATACACCCATAGTAAGATAATGGAGGACTCATCAGACAGGTGGTAGGAAAATCAGGGAAGAGCAAAGTCATGAAAACCCAAGGAAGAAAGAGTAACTTCTCAAGAGAAAGGAATAGTAAACAACATCAAAAGCTACAAAAAGTAAAAAGGATTGAGAAAAAGCTATTTGCCTATAATAAAATCTCTTTGTTCCTTCCCTATAAGGTAGATTTGATCTAATTTTAAATGGATACCTTTAGGATACCAGAAAACAGAACAAGGGAAATTAGTAATTATTACACTGATATGTTTCTCTGAAGGAAGTCATTCCATTAATTGACTGCTCTGAAGAAATAATCAAGCCTTGTCTCTTATTGTTTAAAAAGAGACTTTTCATGCCATCTTTCACTATATATCCTTCATGAGATTTCTATTTTTTGTGTAATATGTATCTTCTATCATGACAGACAATATGGAAATGTGTATTATGTGAAAGTATGAGTATAATACATATCAGACCATTCACTGCCTCCAGGGAGTGGGGGTGGGGATAGGGAAGAAAATCTAGATTTTAAAATGTCAAAACACAACTGTCAAAATTGTTTCTACATGAAACTGGAAAAATAAAAAAATAAAAAAATTTAAAACAAGAGACACTGTTTTTGAACTCTTGTGTCTTCCCAAAGTGGAAATGAAACTACAGGTACTGACTAACTATATTTCTAGGAACTAGTCAAAGCAAGTGCAAATATGAAAACAGTCCATTTCTCTGGTTCAGAGATGAGTTAGTTACACCTAAGTGCCAGCTTAGGCATCCATGTGCTCCATTTGGGTAGATTATTAATTTCCCATCTAAAAGACAGAGTATTCTCATCTGAATGCTGTCCAAGTCACAAATTAAAAACTTATTGAAGCTGAAAGTACTTGATCCAACTCAACATAATTTCCTCTATCAAGTTTTGTTTTCGTTAAAAACAAATAAAAAAACAAATCCTACCCAAACCAACCCTCTCTTTACTTAATTCTGGACATCTGATGGAATTATCCTTTGAATAAAACAAAACTGCATATCTACCCAAAAAAACTCAAGTCATGGATGACAAAAAGAACACTTCACTCACAAAATCAAAACTACTTAGTCCTAAGGGTGATAAGAAAGGAAGATTGGAAATAGTCCTATCACCAAATTAAACTCCCTTCTACCCTATGAGGAAAAACAAATCTGAAGGGATGAGTTTATAGACCTAATTCATTTCCACACAAGGTGCAGATCATATTCTTACATGAGGCTGGATTCGGTCATGGAGGAGAGACATTGGTAATTTGCTTTGCTTCATGACAACTTGGTATGGATCCTTCATAACTTTTTCCATTTCTTCTTGGAATTTTTGTAGTGAGGACTGCTTAATCACACGTGTATTTCCTGTTTTATAAATGAAGGATGGTTCAATTTAATATGATAATATTACATCATGAATGGAGGATTCTGAACTTCCCGTTCCTTAAATATCTGCCTTTCAATAAACTAAATGACCCATAATGGAGCACCTTTTAGAATAAAGAATGCTAGAACAAGAAGAAATGTGCCCAGCTACTTCCTTCATTAATTTATTTATAAATAAAACCCTTACCTTCTGTCTTAGAATCAATACTGTGTATTGCTTCCAAGGCAGAAGAGCAGTAAGGGCTAGGCATTTGGAGTTAAAATGTCTTGTCTAGGGTCACACAGTTAGAAAGTGTCTGAGGCCACATTTGAACTCAGGACCTCCCATCCCTAGAACTGGCTTTCTATTTACTGAGCCACTTAGCTGCCCCTATCTATCTACTACTACTTTTAGCCATAAGAAAATAAAGTTTAAAAAAAAAAAGAAAAAGACTTCTTTCCACTCAGCCTTTAACAAAATTCACCCATTACTGAGCGACTTAATGGGTTTTAGTTTCCTGATCTTAGTATTTCATTAGATCTGTGATTCCCCTCCTTGTGGATGCTTCTTCTGACTGGGCTTACAATGTTGAATTGTAGATGAAATGAAGAAAAACTTGAGGCCAAAAACATTCATTACCTAGTGACCAACCTTCTAGTGGAGCTTTTCTTAACTAGGCTAATTCTAGAGCAATAGACTGCCATTAACTAGGCTCATACAAAGCTTTCCAGCTTAGTAAGCCCTGCCAGAACTTGGATTCAACTGTTGGCACAACATTCAAGAACCTACAATCCTGTCCACACTATGATGAGGCATCAGAGGAAGACATCAGTAGGGATGAAACTAGAAAATAAACATCCTTCTGAATGGAGTTGGGGTTGACAAATTTCCTTTCAGATAAATTTGGCAAGGGAACTGGCACTCAATCAGAAGCAAGTCAACAAGCATGAAACAAATAGAGGTTCAGTACAAAGTCACGTTTACTATCCCCAAGTATGGGAAGACTTGGAAGAATTACTAAGTACTGTTACAGGATGTTTTAAATCAATATGTTCATGCCAGGGAACAAAGTAAAACAAACACTAAGCTTCCTTTGGACAGATATCATATAATTCTTAAATTCTGAGGAATCTATGCAATTAAATCATGTTCTGCAATATAAAAGTATGACTAGAGAACTCAAGTCCCAGAAAAGAATTTTCTACAGTTAACCATCATACAGACTGCTAGTAGGCACCCTATTACAAGAGATCAAGATTCTTCTAAAGATGAACTCCAGGATTCCTGGCCTTTAAGTAAGCAGATTAGCAGGGACAATTTGCTCTGATTCACCTATGAGGAAGTCTGGTTATGTTAGTAGTATTCTGTATGCTCAATTAACGGTTTAAAAGACACTACTAGCAGATAGAGGGTAGAGTTTCAAGATAGAATTTGTATGAAGCTTTGGAACTCAAGACTGGACTATCCTTTCACTGAAAGTCATAAACAAGATGTTATTGCTACTACTGTCTGTATTATACTGTATATAGCCAATCAAAAAAAAAGATGCCCAAAGGAACTTTAGACTAAATAATTTCTTTTACTAACATGATTGAAGTCTAGTTGTCCAAGTGATACTGTACCAAGAGGCCTACATTAACAATAACCTCTCTTTTCAACCAAAAACCAGAAAGGTTTTAAAGGTTTCTCAGGTCACTAAAGATGTATTTCTAGGAGACTGAAGCAATTAACAACAATCATATATTGAAATGTTGCAGATGAAATACTACCATCATACCTCAAAGTTAATTATATTACTAACTTGCCTAATATGGGTGCCTAAACAGTGCTAATCGCTAAACATTTACTGTTATCAGAGAACCTGAATATCTTATTGTATCCAGCACTGAATGCATTATTCATAAAATAAATTGTGAAGTAGGTGGAGAACACAAATACTCACCAAACCATTTAATATTGGGTTCTACTCTTGCCACTGTGCCAGAAGCCACTGATGACTGATACTGTAGAGGTCTAACCACCTTTCCACGACGATTTCTAGATTGAAGAAATACATTTTGGTTGGTGATAAAAAGTAAAATGGCAATGAAAAAGTATGAATCATTGATGACTCTAGAATCTTTGATTTTGAAAGCTAAATGAATAATGAAGATTTCAGTCATTTAAAAGTGTCCCATTTAGCTAAATCAGATGGCCAAAAAGTCATTTATTTACACACCCATTTGTGAATTTCTCTTGGATGAGTAGTCAACAATGCTGATTTATAATCTGTGTACTTGGAGGGGAAGGCAGGAAAAAAACACATTCTTGAATATTTTTGGTACAGGCTGGGCTGGTTTAAATGAATTAAGCAGTGGCTGACTTATGCTAAAACTCAAAATTATAAACCAAACTGCAAAATGAGTGACTAAGGCAGACTGATTTAATCAAAATGTTGGTTATAATGCATTTTTTAAGAATGGTCAGAGAATCTAATTACCAAACAAATTAGGACCAGCTAGTAAAATGCCACCCTCAGCAAGTCACGGTAGTAAAGGCTGTCTCAACAGAATCACAGCCACTATTTTCCAAGTGTCAGAATTTTTTCAATCTAAAATTTGACATTTAAAGGGTAGAAAAGAGGTCAGGCTTTTGGCTATTCTAAAACAATACTTCTTTTTTCTCTTAAAAAAAAAAAAAAACAACAATTTTCAATCTAGCAGTTACCAAACTCTTACCTATCAGACTATGAGCAAAAATATTTATTACCTTTGAATTTATACCAGGATAGTACAGAATTGGAAAGGTTTCAATGTAATTCTTGAAAACCTACAGATTTTACTCATGTCAAAAGATGGTTTATTTAAAGCACTAAGGTTTGGTAGGGATAGGATATATAGCAGCATCCAGAGCTCACCTTCGTTCCTTTTGCCGATACATATTAAGGCGTCTAATTGTTGCACGGTCCCGCATGTTTTGCCCTCCAGCTCCTTTTACTCGATCTAAGATATAAAAAATTAGATGGCTTACTGTCCAACTAACAAGTCACTTCTTTACCCCACTGACAATCAGATAAGTCAGCTGAACATGTTTGTAAAACAGCAGCTTCATCCCCTCAAAAGTTTATCTTTCCTTTTAGCCTAATAGTATGGGATTGTGAGCATTATTTAAAGTTACATGAAATGAATGAACTTTTGCTTCAAACCTTGATTTGCTAAACAATACTGCCATTTATGCCCCCAAAATATGTAATGATAAGGCAAGGTAAATACTAGCCAGGTAATCATTTCCGCAGCTCTTTAACACTAGAATGTCCAAACACATCAGATGATTTTTACAAAAACATTATTTTCCTTTGAAAAAATTTTTTTCAACCTACAATCTTGATTTTCCTTGCATTATGGATTTGTTAAAAATTACAATGCATTAATTTATATCCCTTCTAGGTTTTCTTAAATTCCATTTCTTTTTTTAAACTCTTCCATCTTGGAATCAATACTGAGTATTGGTTCCAAAGCAGAAGGGTGGTAAAGAATAGGAAATGAGGGTTAAGTGACTTGTCCTGGGTCACAGAGCTAGGAAGTGTCTGAGGCCAGATTTGAACCCAGGACCTCCTGTTTTTGAGGCCTGACTCTCAATCCACTGAGCTACCTAGCTGCCCCCTTAAATTTCATTTCTTCTACTTAAATCAGCTTATTATTCTGCAAGAGAGCTAGGCCTAAAAAAACTCTTAAGAACCCTACTTGCTCTTACACGGCAAAGCTATCTAAATAAACTGAATTATGCATTAGCATTTGAACAAAATTCCCAAAGAACAATGAACTGGAAAGTTAGGAAACCTGCCAGTTCTAACTGCTCTGCTATATCATTTATCCTTTGCCTCAGTTTCCTCAACTATAAAATAAACATAACAACAGCACTTACAGGGGCTGGGGTTGTGAGAATCAAACGAGATATTTGTAGTATTTTAGCATGGTGCCTGGCACATAGCAGACACTGAAGAAATACTTATTTCCTTCCATTCCCCCTTTTCCCTATTAATGAGCTATGTGATCTCATGCAAATCAGTTCTCTTAAATCATGGACTTTTAACTTGAGAACTACCCATCATCTGCTAGATATCAGAGGGGTTTATGAACTTAGATAAGAAAAAAAATTACATCTTTATTTTCATTAAATTCTAACTTAAATTCAGCAGTTCTTTCTATTATGACTTTGGTCTCAACAGGCTGAATTATTCACTAACACTTGGTGAAAACTCCCCAAAGTGCTTTAATTTAATCAAAAGCGTTAATCTGTTTTTAAATACTTTAGTGTAATATTTATTTCTAGTTTAAATTTTATTTAAACATCTTCAGTGTACTATTTTCTGCCTGATCACCTTTACCTTATATTACTTCCTCAAGACAACTATAAGTCAGTTATTTCCAGAGTCCTAAAAAATTGTTAGTGTTATAAAGTAATAAAACACTTCAAATAAATGAATCATCAAATATCACCTTGTTCATTCCTCTACCTTCAGGTAGTATTGAAAATGAAAACATCTACTCTATAAAATCTCCAGGAAAAAAATAGTTTACTATCTCTCTCTTAGTTACTCTTATCTCTTTGAATCTCAAAGGCTCTTCAAGTATACAAACTTTTTTTTAATCTTCACTGAATTTTACTTTTTAAAAATTTCAAGCATTTACTTTTTTCCTCTCCCTTTGCAGAAAAAAGAAAAACAAATAAATATAGTCAAAGCAAGTTCTTAAAGTGGTCATGACCAAGTGTATGTCTTATTCTGGATATTTGTTCATCACCTATCTGTCAAGAGGTCAGTAGTATACTTCATTACTAATCAATCATTTTGTTGACTAGAGTTCTTAAGTCTTTCCAAAAATTTCATTTTTATAAAACTGATGTTATAGAATAAGCATTCTATTGATTCTGCTCATTTCACTCCGCATCAGTCCATAGAAATCATACCAAGTTTCACTGAAACCACCTCTTTCCTCATTTCTTATAGCACACTGTTCCACTTGTAGGTCGTAGTTTGTTCAACCATACTCCTTGTAATGGCTGCCTCTTAGTTTCTAGTTCTTTGACACCCCAAAAATCACAGCTATAAATATTTTTGTCCATAGAGGAACTTTTCTTTTTTCTTTGATCTCTTGAGAATATAGGCCTAGCAGTGGTATTGCTAGGTCAAAAGGTAAGCAGTTTAGAAAATTTTGGGTTACAGTTCAAAATTATATAGCTTTTCTTAAAGCCAACATTTCCAAAAGATAGTGACATATTTTAGATCTAAAAATGCACAAGACTGTTACAATACTTAAAAATTATAAAATATCTATGCTACTTTCCACATCCAGGTTTGAGTTGTCTGTCTCATCTGTAAAAATGAGGTAGTTGGATTTAGATGTTCTCTTAATTCCTTCCAATGCTCTCAAGATTTTATGACTTTAAATGAAGTTGCACTTATAGATGAACTCTTTCAAAAAGGCTTCCATGTTGCAATTACAATTTTTGCCATCTTCAGAGTAAACAAATTTGAAATGACAAATGAAAACCACTAAGTTTACTACAACAGTAAACAGCATAATCTCTTTAAGTGATCCGTGTCTCTTTAACTACTGAATTGGGTTTTTTCACTTGTTTTTGTTTTTAAGGGTATTAAAAAAGGAGATGATGCTAGGGATTAGATCTATTGTATTTTAGCTTAAATTCTATTGTATTGTAGCTTAAATTCAAAGTAGATGCAAGCCTTTTCACATGTAGGAGACTAAAACATCAATTTATCTTGCTTGGATATACATCTAACTTTCAGATTTGAAGCCACAAAAGTAGAGAATTTTGAAGTTGGAAGGAATTTGAGGACCTTCCGGCTTAACATGTATTTTAACAGGAATTTGTTCTGCAGCCTCTCCAACAATTTGATGATTTCTGCTGAAGAGAAATACTACATCTTGAGGTGGCCAGTTTCACTTTTGGATAGTTCTGATTGTTAGGAACTTTTTCCTTATATTGAACCAAAAAAACTGCCTTTGTAATTTGCACACATTGTTCCTACTTCTGCTGTCAAATCCTTCAGTTGGAAACTTAAATGATTATTTCCAGTGATCTACCACCTAATACTACAAAAGAAAAGTGGGGAGTTTAGTCATCACTCACAAAGTCCTGCCCTTTGTATTCTCCAGTTCTACTCAGCTCACAACCCAATGTGCATTCCAGTTTCTGTAGAGACACATTCTATGCAAATTCTAAATTTATAGTTAAAAAAAAAAACCAAACAACTGGATACTTAGCCAGATGTCAGGAAGATGTTCAAGTCCTACCTCTGAAACATAACTGTGTAAAAGTCTTTGACCCTTTAGAGCCCCCTTCGGCAAATTACTTTCTCGTTTCAATAAATGTCAGTTATCATTACATCCACAGAACCGTGAAAACTATCAAGCCCAAGTTCAGTTTTAAGGTCGAAAAGGTCCTCTTAAGTTATCAAGTCCACCCCCCTCCCACTTTACAGGAGAGAAAATTGAGGTCCAGAGAGCGACTTGCCCAGAGGAGGATCTTGTTCTCCCAAATCCAACGTTCCTTCCGCGGCTTCTATTCTACTCTACTCCTATGGCAAGTGACTTGTCCAAGATCGCTCATGAATTACTGGCGCAGCCTAGGTAGACACCCCGGGAGTCCTAGGGCCCTTCCCAAAACACAGTACTAGCTTGCTGCTCCTACCCGCTACACTGACTGGAAACTTGGTTAGCCCCTTGTCAAGGGGTCTCAGGGCCATCTCTCCCCCCTCATACCCCAAACCCACCACCCTTCAGGTTCCCTTCCCCACAGAATTCCCAGCACTTCTCCTCTGTCCACGTACCTGGGTTTGTGCTTGAGGTGGACGGGTTGATGGAGCTCCGTCCTTTGTATTTGGGCTTCACCATCCTGCCGGTAGGTAGGGGGCCGAAGCCTGGGGAAATGGGAACTCAAGGTTCAGGACCTAGGCCTAAGCCGGGGACCTTACAAGGTGCTGGGTAACCACCACGATAGCCCCAGCGCACCGGGAAAGACGTCACTTCCCGCGTGCACGTAAGTCCCGGCCTCGCCTCTTGCCGTTCCCGAAGTTACTTCCGGCCTCCGGACGCCAGCGCACGCGCAGATCCCCACTTAGGTAAGGGGAGGGCGGGACTCCACAACTCTTAAGCATGTGACACCTGCGATAGCCTCGTGCGGTAGCCAGGTCTGGCCCAGCCCAAAGAGCCTCTCCTCGTGGGCGGGAGTCCCCTCGGGAAAACAGCGCTTCCCTTTCAGAAACACGACTTTAATTACTTGTCTAAAATTCTCCAATCACTAAATCAGGCCCATCTGCTCACATTTCTGTAGATAAGCACCTGCCAGGGCTCTCAAGGACGTATGCTTCTTTTTCCACTTTGTTCCTCCAGACACTAGTAGGGCAGGAGGACGCTTGATAAAATGTCTCTCGAATAAACGAATGAAGGAATAAAAGAATAATCATTTAGGCAGGAAAGGGCTTTAGAACCAGCACCTAGAATGTTACAGCCCGGAGGGGCTAGATGGAGGGGCTAGAAGGGGTGGGCAGCACCGCGGGTCATAGAAGGTGGAAGGGAACTCAGAACGGGACGTCAAAGCTGACCAGGGAGGATTTTAGATGATAGAACGTCCAACAGCAAAGGACCTCAGAATGAGGAAATACATGAAGAGATGAAGCATTTGTTAAATGCAAAGCACAAGATAACATTTGTGTTTCTCTTTACAAAAGAAAGATAGTCCCCTTCTCACAAGGAGCTCACATTCTAAAGGGAAGCCAGCCCTGAAAGTCAGCCAGGAAAGACTCGTGGGTCTAAGAATACAGTGGCAAAATACCCTCGATTAATGCCATTTCCACTAAAAAAAATCATGTCCCTTAACGATGTTGAACCATTCAATAATACCAGGGTTGATGACAAGAACTTTTTTCTTAATATTTAGTCCCCACGCCTGTAGCATCTTATAGAAACAGTTTCCAGGATGTATTTCTACAGGGAATACTTATGAAAGTTTGCTATTTTAAAGGCTTTTGGGCTCAGGGATATTCCTATCAGGATGAGAAAGAAGATAGTGGTCAAGGTAGGGATATTGGTTTGATTTTCCCTGACACAATGCTGCTTCCTATCTATTCCTCTGGGAACCAACCTTTCATTTTGGCTGACCTGCTCTTGCTCTGGGCAGCATCTGGCCAACAATCTGTTGGGATAACTGGCCTTTTCCCCCCAGGAGCTGCTTCCCTGGATGATGGCTGTGAGGGCTAGGCTGGAAGTCTGGGGAGTATCAGGGGGAGAAGAGACCTAAAAACATAAATTGTCAGAGGTGGAAGGAACCCTTGAACTTAGAATGTTGGAACTGACAGGAACTTTTGAACACAAAACCTGAATCTCCAAAGTGGAACTTGAGAGTCCTGAACATATGTCAGAGTTGGAAAGGACTCCAGAGAACATCTCTCCCATTTCCTTATTTTTTTAAAAAAAGTTTCACTGGTGCATTTTGTTTTTATAGAACAGTTACTTTCCAACACCTACCACCTGTGTTACAAACAGAGCACATTCATATACACATACAAAAGAAAAAAATTAACAATATTATCTGATATATTGTTTGTAACTGAAAGAACATGAACTATTCCCCATTTCATTCCCTATTTGAAGACAGAAATGTGTTTTAATATCAGTCACCATTCAAGAGCTAACATTGTACATAGAATTTAATCTAAATTCTTTTGTCTTTTAGTATTGTTTTCATTTGTATTATTGAGTACATCAAATAATCAATAAACATTTATTAAGCATTCACTATGTGCCAGGCACTGTGCTAAGCACTAGACATGTTCTTTTGGTATCTTATCAGGTAATAAAATTCTTCCACAGGCTTTTTCTGGATTCTTCATATTTTTCATTCTCTAGGGTATAATAGTATTCTAAAACATTCATTTTGTTCCATCCCCTCCCCCCCATTAATCAGCAAACACTTTGTTTCCAGCACTTCGCAAAAAAAAAAAAATAAATAAAAATAAATGTATATGCTGGTGATGGAATACTATTGTGCTAAAAGGAATAATAAACTGGAGGAGTTCCATGTGAACTGGAAAGACCTCCAGGAACTGATGCAGAGCGAAAGGAGCAGAGCCAGAAGAACATTGTACACAGAGACTGATACACTGTGGTAAAATTGAATGTAATGGACTTCTGTACCAGCAGCAATGCAATGACACAGGACAATTCTGAGGGATTTATGGTAAAGACGCTACCCACATTCAGAGGAAGGACTGCAGGAGAGGAAACATAGAAGATAAACAATTGCTTGAATGCAGGGGCTGAGGCGGACATGAATGGGGATGTGGACTCGAAACGACCACACCAATGCAACTACCAACAATATGGAAATAGACCCTGAACAAGGACACATGTTACAACCAGTGGAAATGTGTGTCGGCCATGGGTGGGGGGAGTGCGGGGGGTGAAGGGGAAAGTAGGGGCATAAAGTATGTAAACAGGTTAAAAATGAATATTAATAAATGTTTTAAAAATAAATAAATAAATGATGCTATAAAATTTTTCAAAAACTTTGAAACTTCCTTTCTGTCCTTAACTCCTTGGGAATAAATGCTCACTAGGAGGACTGGGGGAACAAACTATATGGATAGGTTAGAAACTTTTCTGGCATGATTCCAAGTGGCTTTTTGGAATGTCTAAATCAAGTTAGAGCATCAACAGTGTGCGTTCCTATCTTACCACAGAACATCACTGATTCTCTCCAACTTTTACCATCTTTGCTAAAGTGAAGCACCTCCTTCATTTCCAAAGCTAAAGAAAAAGTGAAGTTAAAGAGGTTTCCTGAGACAAATAGTAGATAGCAGAGTTAGGATTTGAACCCAGGTTCTCTAATTTCAAATCTAGCATTCTTTGGATGCCACTACATGATACCACTACAAGGGGACTCCCTACTTTGTCTAGGTGGAGATACAAAATCTTCAGCTGAATATTTAAAATCATCCATATCATTTTAAAAATTACTCATTTTAATTAAACAAATTTAATTAATTTTAATTCTAAGACACCAGTTCTTTAGCTTTTAAAAAACCCCAGAAAAGTCACTTAACCTAGTTGCTTAGCCTTAAACTGCACTTCTGCCTTGGAACTGACACTTAGTATTGCTACTGAGACAAAAGGTAAGGATTTTTTTTTTAAAGGTAGTTTGCTCCTAACACCTGGACTATATATTCTCTTCTTAAAAGTGATGTTTAATAAAATCACTTTGATCAGCATTTCCTGAGATGATCTTTAAACTAGGGGATGGTGATTGTTGCTCCTTAAATATATGACAATGCAGTGGTAGATTCAAAATGTCAGCTGTTCCTTGTTGAACTTTCACTTTTCCATCTTTCTGAATCATTTTTATTACAAATTGTGACTCAAGAAAATATTTTAAAATATTATTTTTATTTTATTCTCTTGCAAAACACACTTCCATATTGTTCATTGCTGTAAGAGCACACCCAGACAAAATCCAAACCCCAATATAAAATCGTAAATACATGAATGTGAAAGTATGCTTTGATCCACATCCATTGAACTCCAACAGTTCTTTCTCTGGTAGATTTTCAGAATTGTTCCAGATCATTGCATTGCTGAGAGTAGCCAGGTTTTCAAAGTTGATCATCATCTAATATTGCTGTTATGTGCAATGTTTTCCCAGTTTGACTTATTTCATTCTGCATCAGTTCGTGAAGATCTTTCCAGCTTTTTTCTGAAATCATCTTGCTTATCATTTCTTATAGCACAATAGTATTCCATTACCAACATGTACCACAATTTGTTCAACCATTCCCCAATTGATAAACATCCCCTCAATTTTCAATTCTTTGTCACTACAAAAAGAGCTGCTATAAACATTTTTGTACAAGTATGTCCTTTTATCTTTTGGAATACAGATCTAGTAGTGATATTACAGGATCAAAGGGTAGGCCCTGTTTTATAGTCCTTTGGACAAAGTTCCAAATTGCTTTCCACAGTAGTTGGATCTGTTCACTACTCCACCAACAATGTATTAGTGCCCCAATTTTGCCTCATGCTCTCCAACATTTATCACTTTCCTTTACTGTCATATTGGCCAATCTAATAGGTGTGAGGTGGCACTTCAGAGTTATTTTAATTTGCAGTTCTCTAATCAAGAGGGATTTAGAACATTTTTTCATATGATTATTGATAGCTTTGATTTCTTCCTCTGAAAATTCCTTTTTCATATCCTTTGACCATTTGTCAACTGTGGAATGATTTGTATTCTTATGAATTTGACCTGGTTCTCTATAGATCTGAGAAATTACACATTAATTAGAGAAATTTATTATAAAAATCCACCACCCCCAGTTTGTCGTTTCCCTTTTAATATTCGTTACATTAGTTTTGTTTGTACAAAAGCTTTTTAATTTAATATAATGAAAGTTATTTATTTTACATCTTAAAATGCTCTCTATCTCTTGTTTGGTCATAAATTCTTCCCTTTTTCAAAGATATGCCAGATATACTATTTTATGTTCCCCTAATTTAGTTATGGTATTACTCTATATCTAAATCATATACCCATTTTGACTGTATCTTGGTATAGGGTGTGAGATATTATTAGTTTATTCCTGGTTTCTGCCATACTGTTTTCCAATTTTCCCAATTTTTTGTTAAAAAGTGAGTTCTTATTTCAAAAGCTGGGGTCTTTGGGCCTATCAAATACAAAGTGGCTAAGATCTTTTACCTCTGTATATTACGTATCTAATCTATTTCACTGATCTACCATTTTATTTCTTAGCCAGTACTAGACTATTTTGATGATTACTACTTTATAGGGAAATTTGAGATCTGGTCCTGCTAGGCCACCTTTCAAGGAGTATTTTGTATTGAAAGAATTTCAGTATTTTTTATTCTTTTTTTTTTAAAGTATTTTTTATTCTTAAGGCACAGAGAATTAAGATCCTGACTAGTAACATGAAGATGCCCATGGCTCATGCTGGGAATAGCTTGGTAACTCAGCAAAACTGGGTTAATTAGAGTCAATCCACTCTTCAAATATCTTTTCTCCTATGGCATACACGTGTGTCTGAGGAGCTCTGCATGTTTTTGGTTTAGCTCCCATCTACCTTTCCAATCTTATTTGATATTCCTTCCCATCACACACTCTCCCTTTTGATCAAACTGACTTGATCGCCATCCCTAGTCCGTGACATCCTATCTTCTTGCTTCTTCACCACAAATAGTTTTTTCCCCCTTCATCCTCATCCCCCAAACCCTTGACTTCTGTCTTAGTATCAATTCTAAGAAAGAAAAGCAGCAAGGGCTAGGTTTAAGTGACTTGCCGAGGGTCACACACAGCTGCCTGAGGTCAGATTTGAACCTTGCTCCAGACCTGGCACCTATCTACTGTGCTACTTGGCTGTCCTCACAAATGGTTTTCTAGATAAGAAATGCCCTACTTGCTTACTTGTACCTCTGAATCTCTGTTGTCCTCAAGTTGTTTCAGTTGTTGTTTCTCTTTGTGATACCATTTGGGGTTTTCAGTTGCTACTGTTTATACAATGTTTTTCCAGTTATCTTTCCTTCTTCCCCATTATTAGTACCCTTTTCCTCTGGAAATTACTCTATATTATTTCATTTTTAAATTGATTTTTATTCTAGAGTTAAATACTATTATTTAGAATTTACTTGTATACATACCTACACACACACACACACACACACACACACACACACACACACACACACACTCCTGGAATATGGACCATATATTTTGTCCTTGCCTTCCCAATGTTTGACATAGTACTTTGCTCATAGTAGGTGCTTAATAAATGCATGTTGAATTGAATTGGAATAAAGCAACTGGACAAAAATAAGCATTAAGCTACTTTCTACCAGGGAATCTTAGGATAATAGGCCATTTCCCCTCTGTGTAAAGCAGAATCAGACTCCCAAGGATCTGAGGTTTCAAAGGAAGTTAGGAAACAGGCAAATATTTTATAGGCCTCCATTTTCTCCATCTATAAAATGAAGGTCTAGACAGACAGAAGGGATAGGTATCAGTGGATAGAGAGCCTCAGGACTAAGATCTGGAGGATCTGGCTTCAAATGGCCTCAGATACTTTCCAGCTGTATGACCCTGGGAAAGTCACTTACCCTCAATTGCCTAGCCCTTACTGCTCTGCCTCAGAACCATCACTTAGTATCGATTCTAAGACAGAAAGTAAGGGTTTAAAAGAAAAATTAAGGCATAATCATTCTAGTTCCAATTTCTACTAAATGTGTCATGCCCTGAAGCTGCTCATCAAGGTAGGCCTCGGCAAAGATCAGTTCTGAAGTTGATGGTTCCACTACAGAAAGTAAGAACTATTGACTGCTCAGAATTTTATTCCTGGAACCTACAATCCTACAGTCTGGAATCTAAAAGCCCTTTCATTTGGCTCCCATCTACCTTTGCCTTCAGAAAGTGTCATGTCTTTGTTCCTTGGGTCCCAAACTCGAAAGATTGCCCTCACCACTCAGGCCATCTCTTAGCATCTCATTGTCAGGGTAGACCCAAAGGAAAAATTGTTGAGCAGGGGTGTGGGGCCAGGGTGAGGGTGAATCGGGGCCTTTGTTACAGCTCATTCAGTATAAACAAACAACTTTTTATGAAGGGAGGCACCCTCATTTGGGGGAATTTGGTGTTTTATTTGTTTCCCTGTGTCCAAAAGAAAACAAACAAATCTAGTACCCAATCCCGGAAACATTCCTCTTAGAGCAAAACCAGACCAAATCCCAGACATAAGCTGGAAAGATCTTCTCCTATTCCACCAAGGTCAAGGACGGAGCTGAGATTGAACTCAAACGCAGTCCAACCATTCTACCTCCAGTGCTGATACGGAGAGAACTTTAGAAAACCAACGTGGAAACTCCTTCATGCTCTGTAAGGATCAAGGATACTTTTTCAAACTCTCAAACAACACTTTTTTGACCCCAGGATCAGAATCCCAATAGATCAGTCCCCAAAGCGATGAACAGGTTAAAGTACTATCCAATGCTGCAAATTGGTACAAAAACAGAATAAACACGGATGGCAAGAATCAGCTCATGAGCTCATATGGTCTTTGATCAGGGACATAATTTCATTATGAAATTTTGAATCAGGCTGTTGTGAAGTCTTGCCAAGGAGTTTCATTTTCCCAGATGATATGGCGGGTTGTTTCTCTCCTCTTTTGCACTCCACTTGGGTTTATCATATTAACTTTCTCCTCTATTTATAGTGCCCAGTCCTTTGCTCTGGCCTCTTCTGAACTCCAGGAATTGTCTCCAGTTTTGAACCTAGGTTAGTAATAAACCATAATTTGTGGTGGATCGATCTGTGGTGTAGCTGTGGCCTGGCCCCCATTCTCCTCAATCAATCAATTAGAAAGTACTTATTAAATATTAATCCAGTTCTAGGAGCTGTGCTAAAGCCACAAAGAGAAAAATTAAGCTGTCCTAGCCCTCAAGAAGTCTGCATTCTTTAGGCATCTTAACCACCTTTTTTTTTTTTTTTTTGGTTAGCACAATTTAAAAAAAAAAAAGTGTTTTCTGCTGTCTGAGTGTCCAAAATCCAGACTCATAATACTATTTCATTGGTGACCAATAGCCATGTTCCTTCCCATCTCTGGACTTCCACAGTGGGACAAGATAATCTTTAGGGTCCCTTCCAGATGTAGCTCTTCTAATCTGATGAGCATGTCCTTGAGAAGTGAATCTACTAGCTGTGTGATCCTGGGCAAGTCTCTAAATTGCTATTAGTCACAGTTTCCTCTTCTATGCGGTGGGGATATTAGTGATCTCTCCCCCATAGGTTTTTCGAATCACATGAAATATTACATGTAAAGTGCTTTGCAAATCTTAAACCACACTACAAATACTAGCTATTATTATTTTCATCTTTTAATGTGTGCTTGCCCTAAAGTCTTTCCTTTTGCCCTAATGCCAATTCCTTAATTTCCTATAATCCTCTTCCAAGTGACTGTAGTTTTAAAATATATATTTTATTAATATATTTTGTTTTTATATTACTTACATTTCTTCCACATGCCTTTTCCTACACTCTCCCAGGGGTCATCTCTTATAACAAAGAATTTCTAAAAGTAAGAAGAGAAAGGGGAAAAAAAACCCTAGCAAAACCAATCAACACATCAGAAATGTCTGATGTTATCTGCAATACTCCATGCTTGTTAGACCTTCACCCAAGTTTGATCTGATGACCACTTTAATAGAATTCAAAGACTCTGGATGAAAAGACCTCAACTTTAACCAGATAGAAATGATACCTTTTTAAGGAAATCCAAAGCTAAAGGTTGGTCAGAGAAAAACACTGGATGTTTCTACAGACGTCACAACACCATTTTTACCTCATTCAGTGTATCATAGTGCTTTGGGCCTTGGAATTGGAAGTAGCGAGACCTAAGTTCAGATTCTCGCTCAGATATTTACTAGTTGTATGACCCTGGGCAAGTCTTTTCACTTCTAAGAGTCTCAATCTTCTCATCTCTAAAATAAAGATAATTATAGATCATTCCCATGGATTTGGGGCAGAAAGAGACCTTAGAGATTACCCAAATCCCTTATTTTACACATGAGGAAACTGAGGCCTCCAGAGATAAAATGATTTGTTCATGGTCTTATAGGTAATGGCAAATGCAATATTTAAACCCAAATCCTCTGACTATGAATCCAGTACTCTTTCCATTATTTTACCAATGATACCCATATTACAAAGTCACTAGTAAAGATTAAATGAGATCAAGTATCATGTATGTAAGTCATATAAGAGTAAGGAGCAAAACCCCTTTTAGACTTTGTCACTCCTTGAATGGTCCATTTATAGCTTTAAAGTTGTCAGACTTTGAACAATTATATTTTCATACAAAAGGATCAGGAAATATATCTGCTAGTTGGCAGAACTTATAATCTGGACTGACTTGCTTCTCTTTCTTTGCCTATACCTTTATGTGGATAAATGGGAGAAAATGAGGTTGTTTTTTTTTAATTAAATTTTATTTTTTTTAAGCCCTTACCTTCCATCTTGGCATCAATATTGTGTATTGGTTCCAAGGCAGAAGAGAGGTAAGGGTAGGCAATGGGGGTCAAGTGACTTGCCCAGGATCACACAGCTAGGAAGTGTCTGAGGTCAGATTTGAACCCAGGATATCCTGTCTCTGGGCCTGGCTCTCCATCCACTGGGCCACCCAGCAGCCCCCAGAAAATGAGTTTTAAAAAAAGGAGAACCAGCTCTAGGGGAGAGATTTGAGAAGAGAGTTTAACACCTGGAGCTGGGATCTTGATTTGGAAGAGAGCAAGCCTCAGAGCCTAGACTCAGCAGAGGACAGTCAATTTTGGAAGAAAAACTGGGTCAGTAAGGACTCACTCTTTACCTTTTCTCTTGGGCCTCTGATAGAATGCAATAAAAAGTGGAAGGAGTTTCCACTATTAGCACTGGCATCTTGCAGAAGAAGCAGCTGGCTCTAGTATACATGTGCTTGTATGTATTCAAGGTCATAACTCTTGAACCCCAACCTTCTTAGATTCTTTTTTTAAAACCCTAATATCTTTATATATATCCTTCTATATTAATTTTATTTGTTACAGGGCTAGGCAATGGGGGTCAAGTGACTTGCCCAGGGTCACACAGCTAGGAAGTATCTGAGGCCACATTTGAACCTAGGACCTTTTGTCTCTAGGCCTGGCTCTCAATCCACTGAGCCATCCAGCTGCCTCCGGAAATTCTTTTTTTTAATGATTTATTTTTTTTTAATTTTTTAGAATATTTTTCCATGGTTCCATGATTCATGTTCTTTCCCTCCCACCCAAACCCTTCCCCTACCCTCCCAGGAGAATGGGTGATTTTTAATCCTTTAGATAGAATGATCTTGGAATCTAGCCTTCTAGCAGAGAAAAGAGATTTCTGGGACAGTCCCAACTTGGAAACTTGCCTTGTGGCTAATTTCAATTTAATGAGTTTCTGAGTTTGAGCTTTTTAGGCACTGAATCTTCTGGAGAGAAAATTTTCTGATGATTCTTGTTTCTCAGAGTAGGAAGATAGTCCTGGTTTTAGCCCATGCCCTACTTTTGGAATACAGATCCACTGAGATTTTAGCTGAGCCAGAAGTTGTAGGTTATGAAGGGGGAAAAACCCAAGCGGTGCCCATCAGCAATCCATGAATCTGCAAGTGCCAGGTCAGGAAGAACGCCGCCAAGATGTCACTGGCCTTGCAGCCTTGGTGGTGTGCATCCTTTCCTTGTCCATGCCTCAGTCACGCACATTTCCTAGATGAAGGCTTCCTTACTCATGACTTCTCTGTGTATCAACCTATGCTTGATGTGAGAAAGTGATCCCTAAGTTCTTGGGATAATGTTCTGTTGTAACATCCTCTGACTGTGCTATTTCATGAAATGCCTTTGCATTGAAATCATTTTGTCCTCCGACTGACCACTGAATAGTAAATGCATCAATGAGGTCTCCTGAGTAGATGTAGAGAATACCATGAACCCTGGGGAGTCAGGCTCCAAGGAACATGATCTACAAGTGAGTCTGAGTCAGTGCGCTTCTCGAATGCTGTGTGTATGAAGCACTTAAAAACTTTAACATTTGTGCTCTATAAATGTGGACTATCATTATTCTTATTCTTATTCCCTCCCTTGCTAACATAGTGGCCAGAATTGCAAAAGCGGCTGTACAAGTGGCCTCCTAGACAATCATCTCTTGGGTAATTCTAATCTAATTTGAGCACCCCAAAGTAGCACACTACGACTATAGATAGAGAAACGAATAAATTAAAATAGAGAATAAATAGAGAAACTAATAAGTTAAAATAGCGAAAATAATAAATTAAAATAGAGAATAAATGGAGAAATTAATAAATTAAGATAGAGAATAGAGAAACTAATAAATTAAAATAGCGAAACTAATAAATTAAAATAGAGAATAAATAGAGAAACTAATAAATTAAAATAGAGAATAGAGAAACTAAGAAGTTAAAATAGAGAATAAATAGAGAAACTAATAAATTAAAATAGAAAATAGAGAAATTAATAAATTAAAATAGAGAATAGAGAAACTAATAAGTTAAAACAGCAAAACTAATAAATTAAAATAGAGAATAAATAGAGAAAATAAATTAAAATAGAGAATAGAGAAACTAATAAATTAAAATAGAGAATAAATAGAGAAACTAATAAATTAAAATAGAGAATAGATAGAGAAACTAAGAAGTTAAAATAGAGAAAAAATAGAGAAACTAATAAATTAAAATAGAAAGTAAATAGAGAAACTAGTAAATTAAAATAGAGAATAAATAAACTAATAAGTTAAAATAGAGAATAAATAGAGAAACTAATAAATTAAATCTCCTTTGGTTTTCTCAGGAGAGTCATGAACTCCTTGGAGAGGAGTGGCTAAAATATATACATACAGACGATGAAAATACATGTCTTGGCTTTGTCCCAATTGCCTTGATGTTTACATTGCCGTGAGAGGGTCCTTCTCCCTGGGCAGCTTTCCACTATCAGACCATTAGCCCTTAATTAGGGACAGCTTATTGCCGTGCACATCTCCAGTAGAGCTGGGAGCTTAGGCTCAAACAGTATATTCCCCTTATGGTTCTCCTTTAGCAATTTGATGATGAACTGACCCATTCCTGCTGGGGCTTGGAGCCATGCCCCTGAGAACAAGCACTGTAATGGGCTAAACTTTCCCAGCCCTATGGCAGGAGATGCTGGGGCCCCTGTAGAGCTCGAGAGGCTGACACTCAGTATCTGTTTTCAGGGCTTTCTTTTCTCCCTCCTTTTTCTTTCTTCTCCTTAGGAGGACAGACACGGGAGAAACCTTTGTGAGGAAAGCTAAGTGCCAAGAGTTTACAATTGCAAGCAGATACAAGAATAACAAGGTGCCGGTAAATTGGGGCTTCATGGGCCAGCATCCCTTGGTTCTCTGTCAAGGACGTCTGAGTTTTTCCACGCCACTGGGGTGTTTGTGCACAAGGCTACGGTAGGCCACAGGGATGCTCATCTACTTCTCAGGAGGCAGACACGCTGGAGAGTTCAACTCTGAATTATTGAGACTTTTTCTTCCCCCACAGGTTATTATTTGGTCTGGTCAGGCTTGTGAAGTAGGGAGGAAAATAGCTTCTATTAGTCTTGGCCTGCTTCGCATGATGGCTAAGGAGCTCTTCAAAAAGATCCCTAAGATCAAGTTTTGACAAAATAACCAGCAGCATTCTCACTGACTGCGAGATATCTCAGAATCCCTGTAGCCCTACTTAGCTCCCTATAACCCAACATGTGAGTTGTCCAAGGCACCACTGCAGAGCTCTCTCATTTGGGGTTTGCTTTGTGTAAGCTAAGGTTCCCGGCTTGGTCCTGGGAAAATTGGTCCAGAATGCGTACTGATGTGAGAACGCAAAGAAGAGGTCCAAATTGTAGGTAATAGTTTAAGTTTGTATCAGGGCTCCAGGCCCATACTAAGCTGTCTCCCCCACTATCAGTGTGTTTCCTATTATGATTGATATTAATCTGTCAAGCCATCTTTTTGATTTTTAAGCCTGTGAAACTAAATTGTTGTGTGATTTGATTTTACCCTCTGGCATTTCTGCCCACCTACTTCCATCCTTTTCCTTAGGAAAACACTTAAAATAGTTAACTAAATAACTTGGAGAGTTTCCAGAGAATAATGTGACTTTAAAGGACCTGAAAGCGAGCTCCAGAAACCAGATCTTGAATCATTCCTAGTAAGTGAGAGCCTTCTGTCAGAAAGGTCAGTCCTGCCTTGGGGGCAGATTCTACCCAGGAAGACATTGGGGTCTTAGAGGGGCCATTGCACTCCCTGTTGCTCTACCTTGGCTTAGACTAAGAATGAAATCCCACCCTAGACAGACTTTAGGCAGGGATATGGAGGAGGGGGCGGGTAAGTAACCTGTGTTTTCAAAGTACCAGAGAGGTTACTGATGAAGAATTTTGATTTGCTTCATTTTAACAGAAAGAAAAATCTACTATTTTCCCTAGTTCAAAAAAATTTTTTTTTACTTTTAAAAATTAAAGTTTTATTCATGCCTTTTGCCTCCACAGTTATTTTGATTTTTTAATTTTTTTTTGTATCATGGAGTCATTAACTTCTGCTTGATCCATTAATAGTTTTCAAGGAGTCTCTTAATTGGGTAAGGTTTTATATCTCTTGTATTACTCTATTAATTAATTACTTCTAAGTCTTTCTACCAAATCTCTCATTTTTCCCTCAAATCTTTCCTCTAATGAACTAATTTTATAAACTTATTTTAAAATTCTTACTTATAGGAATTCTAGTTGAACATATCCAAACAGAGTTGTTCTTGTAAGGCTTTTTAAGTAAATATTTTAGAATAAATCTTTTTTTCAAGGTTTGTTTCTTGGGGTGTCCCTGTCATCATAATAGTTCTTTATGGTGAAATTCTTTTTATTTATTAATTCTTCCAACATTACTTCCTAATTTGGAACTTTGTGTTAGAACTAGATTCTGTGCACTTCTGGAGGCAATACCTAACCTTGTTTGGTTCTGATTTGTATTTTCTGGGGTGTTACACTTGCTTTCTCCAGGGATTAGGTGCTGTATTCTTCAATGATTTCCAGGAAGGCTTAGGCTGGGGACCTATAAGCTTTCAGAGGCCTGGTCCAGGGCAAAATCTGATTGTTCCCCTTTAGGTCTGAGCTTGCTAAGCTTCTGACTCCAATTTGGTCTGAGCAACACAACTGTAGGCTTATCCTTGGTTGGAGTTCCAGTAGACTGCTATTGGCTCTTACATCCTGTTTACTATCTGGAAGGCTTTCTAGGTTCAGTGACAGGAGAAAGATAGATTGAGACAGAGAGACTGAGAGAGACATACGCCCTGGGTGACAGATGTTATAATTGTCCCCATTTTATGGATCAGGAAACTGAGAAAGATAGGGGGATAAACAACTTGTCTGAGGTCAAAAAACCAGTAAGTATCTGAGACTGGATTTTAATTCAGGCCTGACTTAATTTATCCGGGTCTAGTATTCTATTCACTATTATATCCCTGAGCTGCAGACCACTGTGGGCTCATAGAGTTATTTTAGATGTAGGGTTGAATCTATAAGTGATTTAATCATAATTATTTCAATCTTTATTATTATTGTTGTGAAGGCTTCCTTTTATTTTATTTATTGTTCAATAGGTGGGAGAGTGGGAGACAAGATAAATATTTTGTTATTTAGAAGAAGATAAAAATAGAAGGAAGTTTTTTGTTTTCAATTTTTTTTAAAACCCTTACCTTCCGTCTTGAAGTCAATACTGTGTATTGGCTCCAAAGTGGAAGAGTGGTAAAGGTAGGCAATGGGGGTCAAGTGACTTGCCCAGGGTCACACAGCTGGGAAGTGTCTGAGGTCAGATTTGAACCTAGGACCTCCCATCTCTAGGCCTGGCTCTCAATCCACTGAGCTACCCAGCTGCCCCCTTGTTTTCACTTTTAAAGGAAAGAACTAAGTCACATCGAGGATAAAAAACCTTTGGGATAGCAAAAATGTCAAACCCTGAAAACAGGTGAAGATCTGGTTAGAAAGCTACACTTGGGGTGTTGGTGGTTCACTGGGTTGAGAGCCAGGTTTAGAGACAGGAGAATGGGGTTTGAATTGGGGTTCAAATCTGGCTTCAGACACTTCCTAGCTGTGTAACCTTGAACAAATCACTTACTCCCAATTGTCTGGCCCTTACCACTCTTATGCCTTATAACCAACACACAGTATTGATTCTAAGTTGGAAGGTAAGGGTTTAAAAAAAAAAAAGGAGGTTACACTTCACACATTGTAGAGATAAGGAGAGAGAAAGAAGAGAATGGGGAGACAACAGAAATATATGTATCTATGAAAAATTGACAAGCATTATTTGTGGAAATAGTATTGATTTGTTGAGGGAGGCCTTGAGAGGAACTAGAAATATATTTAACATTTATTTATTAATATTTATACATATTTAATATATATATTTATATACTATTTACAGACATATTTAACATATTTATTTATATTTCTATAAAAACATTTATTTACATTTGTCTATTTTATTTATAGAATATATTTATTGATATATTATTGATATAAATATCATTTATCATATTCATGTATTTATTTAACTTATACATATGTGACCCCCTTCCCAATATGTTGTCCTGGGTTCAAGATGTTCTGTGGGCCCATATCCAGTTCACTCCATAGCTCATGAGCTTCTATCTATGTGTTTTCTTTTATTAGTGAGCCAGACAACATGATGAGTTCCAAATAAGTAAGAACATTTAGTTAAAAGATTTTATGGAAAAATGGCAAGAAAACATTTTTTTCCACTAACCTTGAACACATTCTCCTTCAAATACACACACCATCCACAGGTTTGGGGACCCATGACTCTAGGGGCCCTGGCCTAGAATACCTCTGCCAAAAACTGAAACTCAGTTTAATGGAGCAAAGACAGCTCTGCTCACCTGTGTTCACTTCCTCAATATATAGCAACACTAAGGGACCACTTAAAATTATTTATTTAATTAATAATTTAGAATATTTTTCCATGGTTACAAGATTTATTTTCTTTCCTTCCCTTCCTCCTGTAGCTGATGTGCAATTCCACTGGGTTTTACATGTGCCATTGATCAGGATCTATTTCTATATTATTGATATTTGCACTAGGGGGATCGTTTAGCATCTACATCCCCAATCACATCCCCATCGTCTAAGGGGACATTTTGTGACTGAAGTGGACAGACTACTTCTGAGGCTGGAGAAAAAAAAGACAGAAGCAGAGGACACTATCTAAGAATTGCAAGGAACTAATGGTTTGCTGGGCCAAGTCCCCAAATTCCCCACCAGTCTCCGTTTTTTTTTTTTTTACAAACATACATATTAAAAACCAGTTATTGGGGGCAGCTGGGTAGCTCAGTGGATTGAGAGCCAGGCCTAGAGACTGGAGGTCCTAGGTTCAAATCGGGCCTCAGACACTTCCCAGCTGTGTGACCCTGGGCAAGTCACTTGACCCCCATTGCCTACCCTTACCACTCTTCCACCAAAGAACCAATACACAGAAGTTAAGGGTTTAAAAAAATTTTTAAAAAAACAAACAAACCAGTTATTGTCTCTGTGCAATTTATCTCTGCAAGTTTGCAGGACTCATTTCCGGGCCCCATTTGACTTTTGAGCTATTAAAACCCGATTCTTTTCCTGAGGGCTCTTATTCCATGTCGGGGGCCATCTGGTCCCCAACAGTAGCAAAAGGTAACCTCATCTCTTTGAGTTCTGTTGGTGATGCTTATGTAGAAGAGCAACTTTTGGCTCCACAGTCCTCTGTGGTTTCAAACAAAGCAGTTTTGCACACTCTTCCAATTCTCCTTAAGCTTTCCTTGAGCTTTTTCCTTCATTCTGCCAGAGCATCTCTCCTACCTTCCTTCTGTGGGAAAATGTCCTGGGACCAAACGAATTTGGTTTTCTTTGTCTCATTCTCTGTGCCTTCCAGCCTTCACAATCCCAGGAAGACACATCCTCAGGTCAGCCCAGATCCAGAGGACCTTGACCCCGATTTCATCACTGACAGCTCATGGATGCTTTCCACCTGAATTCATGGGGTCTTGTGCAGAAGGGACTGTGAAGACTGAGCATGTAGGGCATCCTGCTCTGATGGAGAGTAGATTCCTAGTGACCACTGCAGGGTAGCTGGGCAGATAGAGTGCTGGGTCTGGAGGTAGGAGATCCCATCTCCTGGCCTCAGACACCTACTAGCTGTGGGACCTTGGGCAAGTCACTTCCACTATTTGCCTCAGTTTCTTCATCTACAAAACAAGTTGGAGAAAGAAATGGCAAACCACTCCAGTATCTTTGCCAAGAAAACTCCAAATGGAGTCATGAAGCGTTGAACACGACTGAATAACAGCCAGTCAGAGTGACCGTTGTATTGTAGTGATTCTGATTCTGGGGCTGAGCTGGCCACCACTTCTTTCTGGCCTTCTTGTTCTGTGGATGCTGAAGCAGACTGATGGGATTATCCCAGACAGAATAAGGAGATGACTTGACCTTTTTCATCTTTTATCTGTTTGTTGTCTTTTGAGTTTTGGTCTTAAACACCCTTGGGATAATCTGATCTCATTTAACTCCTTTACAAAATTTCTGTGAATCTGATTTTCCCATCACTGTTTTTTTTTTTTTGCTGTTATAGGGATAAATTCCACTCAAAATCTCCAAGCAGCCTCTTTAAGAGTTTACAAGCAAGTTTATAGTCTAAGCAAGCTGGCATCTTCCATGTGAGATCTTTGAAAAATTTATTCTGCAGCCTATATAGGGATCAGGACCTTATGAAGTGAGTGATGAGGAATGCCCACACAAGATTATAGTTCATGAATTCTGACCAATGTGCTAATTTCCAACTAATATACTCTCCTATAAATACAACATGTATAGGGGCAGCAGGGTGGCTCAGTGATTGAGAGCCAGGCCTAGAGACAGGAGGTTCTGGGTTCAAATATGATCTCAGACATTTCCTGGCTGTAGGACCCTGGGCAAGTCACTTAACCCCCATTGCCCAGCCCTGACTGCTCTTCTGCCTTGGAACCAATACATAGTAGAGACCTAGGCTTGGAGATGAAAAAAGTCCTAGGTTCAAATCCAACCTCAGACAGTTTTTAACTGTGTGACACTGGGCAAGTCACTTACCAGTTGCTTAGCTCTTACTACTCTTCTGCCCTAGAACCAATATTTAGTATCAATTCTATGACAGAAGGTAAGGGTGTCAAAAATATAAAAGTGATCATAAAAAAATCTAAAGCACTTTCTTAACATCACACTAAGGGGTGGAGGCTGGGTTGGATGGCTGCTCGCTTTTGTCAGAGCTATGAATTGGTCCCATCCTCCAGGAAAACAATTATAATCCTGCAGTATAGAAGTCACTAAACTGTTTGTATTTTTTTACTTAGAACCTGTTTGCTGGACATATATTCCAAGGAGGTCAAAGACAGAAAGAAATGTCCCATAAATGCTTAACTATTCACAGCAGCTCTTTCTTTGTGGTAACAAAAATAAAAATAGATGTCCATTGGGGAATGGTTGAGCACATTGTAATATGTGATCATGACAAATTATTATTATTATTATTCTATAAGTAACGATGACTGTGAGGAATTCAAAGAAACGTGGGAAAATGTTTCTGGTGAAAAGGGAAGTGAATAGAACCAGGAAAACACAAGGAATATAATAATGAAAATAAAAACAATACTAAAGGACCTCTGAATTCAGATAAAAAACAAAACAAAAACTCTTACCTTTTGTCTTAGAATCAATATTGTGTATTGGTTCCAAGGCAGAAGAGTGCTAAGGGATAGACAATGGGGGTTAAATGACCTGCCCAAGGTCACATAGCTAGGAAGTATCTGAGGATGGATTTGAATGTTGGACTTCCCATTTCCAGGTCTGGCTCTCAACCCACTGAACCACCCAACTGCCCCATAATTCAGCTTAATTGCAATGAATTATCTTGGGAACTCCATAAGAGAATTAAACATACATCTGTCTTCTCAGTGGGGACTGCTGGAAATGCTGCATGTCTTCATAGACTATAGAGGGCAATAGCATCCTCCAAGTCCCTTTGGCTCCAAACCTAGATGTCATCCTCAACTCTTCAGCATCATTTATCGTCTACCTCACCCTCTTCCCCCTTATCTAAGCTGTCGTTAGGACCTGTTGATTTCACCTTTGCAATATCTCTCAAATAGCCTCTTCTTTCCTCTTGTAATAGCCTGCTGGTGGGTCTGCCTGTGCCCAGTCTCTCTTTTCCACCCCATTCACAATTCAGTCACTTAAGTGATTTTTCTAAAGTGCACGTCTGATCATATCATCCCACTACTCAATAAATCCCTGGCACTCCCTGTCTCATCCAGGATCTTCTACTTGGTATAAAATGCCTTTCCTAACTTCGCCCCCTCCTATCTTTCTAGTCTTCTTATGCCTTGCTCCTTGCCATACACCTTTCAGTCCAATGATCCCGGCCTCCTGGCTCTTCTACAAATGAGATATTCTATCTTGGCTCCAGGAACTTTCACTGGCTGACTTCCAGCCCTGGAATGCTCTTCCTCCTCATCTCAGCCTGCTGGCCTCCCTGGATTCCTTTAAATCCCAACTAAAATCTTATCTTCTACAGGGAGCCTTTTCCAGTCCCTCAATTCTAGTGCCTCCCTTATGTTTTTATTTGTTTTTTATTCTGCATATAGTTTATTTGTACCTGTTGGTTTGCTTATTTTCTCTCTCATTCTATCTGGGAGTTCTGAGGGAAGGGACTATCTTGTGCCTTTTTTTGGTATCCTCACTTAGTATAGTACTTAGTGTTGAAATGATTATCTGGGACAAGATGGATGCCACTTTGAATGACAGGACGGTAGTTGAGAACCTTAGAAGGTCCCCAGGTGCCATGAGCCAAGGGCAAAAAGCAGATGGCCCCAGCCCTATAAATACCCCGAAGTGACAAGACAAGCTGGCTCAGAGCCAGGGACTTGGGAAGGTGGGAGGTAAAGGGTGAAGGGTAGGCCTGAAACCTGTAACCTGTTATCCTACTGAGAGAGCTAGAGAGCAATCACCATCATTGTTAATAGAGCTGAGAGCATTTACTGATATCATCAATCAAGGTCATCAAATGGCCTTCCCTAATCTCTGGCTTGGCTGTGGCCAAGTCAGGTCAGAGTTAGAGAGAGGGTGAAGAACCTCCAGTTCCTACCGACTCTAGCAATCTCCAGACCTTAATCATTAGCCTAGTTAATTAGCAATAGGGTTCCTAAATCCTCAATCCTATTCCTTTATTTCCTAACCCCATTAATAGATTCAAATACAAGGTTTACCATCAAGTACCTTTCCTGAGTGGTGATTATACCAAAGCCCATGGGAAGGGGAGATCAATAAGCAGTCAGATTTCATCTTTATCCAATAGCTAATCAATAGCCCTTCTCAACAAATATTGCAACCCCAGGTTGGGACGTAGAGAGGTTAACCATTCACACAACCTCTCAGGGGTTCCCTGCCTGGGCAAACTGTTAGAAGGGGATAACTGACAGGCTTATTCAACCAAGCCTGTCAGGGAGGAGAGGCATAGCTTTCTACCAGAAGTGAAACTGCCTGTCACAGAGACACAGACACAGAATACTGCTCCCCCAAAGTTCTGAGGAGAAAAGCCAACTGTCAACTCAATCCTTTCTTATAAATTCTGCTCTTAAAGAGACATAAAGAAAACTCCTTTTACATCTGGTTCTGCTTATTTCACTGTGCATCAGTTCATGGAGGTCTTTCCAGTTTTTATAGAAATCAAGCAGTTCATCATTCCTTATAGCACAATAGTATTCCATCACCATCATATACCAGTTTGTTCAGTCATTTCCCAAGTGAGGTACATCCCCTCATTTTCCAACTTTTTGCTACCACAAAGAGTACAGCTATAAATATTTTTGTATAAACAGGTCCTTGCCATTTTTTTTATCTCTTTGGGATATAAACCCAGTAGTGGTATTGCTGGATCAAAGGGCATGCATTCTTTTAAAGCCCTTTGGGCATCATTCAAAATTGCCCTCCGGAATGGCTGTATCAATTCACAACTCCACCAGCAATGCATTAGTGTCCCAATTTTTCCTCATCCCTTCCATCATTTATTATTTTGCTTTCCTGTCATATTGGCCACACTCATTGCTATGTGGAAAGTTGTACCTCAGAGTTGTTTTGATCTGCATTTCTCTAATCAGGAGGAATTTTTTCATATGGTTATTGATAGTTTTGATTTCTTCATCTGAAAACTGCTTATTCATAAACCTTGGACATTTGTCAATTGGGGAATAGCTTGTAAATTTGACTTAGTTCTTAGAAATTAATGTTTGTAAGAGAATTTTGTTATAAAAATTGTTTCCCACTTTGTTGTTTCCTTCTAATTTTGGTTGCATTTGGTTTTGTTTGTACAACCCCTTTTTAATTTAATATAATCAAAATTATTTGTTTTACATCTTGTAATGTCCTCTATCTCTTACTTGGTCTTAAATTCTTTCTTTTCCCATAGATCTGACTGGTATGCTATTCTTTGTTCCCCTAATTTACTTATAATTTCTCTCTCTTTATATTTAAGTTATTTACCCATTCTGAATTTATCTTGGTATAGGGTGTGAGATGTTGATATAAACCTAATTTTTCTCAAACTGTTTTCCATTTTCCCCAGCAGTTTTTATCAAATAGTGAGCTCTTGTCCCAAAAGCTGGAATCTTTGGGTTTATCAAACACTATCTTGCTTAGGTCATTTACCCCACGTCCATTATATTGATCCACCCTTCTATCTATTAGCCAGTACCATATTGTTTTGATGATTAGTGCTTTATAGAACAGTTTAAGATCTCATACTGCTAGGCCACCATCCTTCACATTTTTTTTCATCAGTTCCTTTGATATTCTTGATCTCTTGTTCTTCTGAATGAACTTTGTTATAATTTTTTCTAAATTTATAAAAAAGTTTTTTGGTAGTTTGATAGGTATGGCATTGAATAAATAAATTAATTTAGGTATGATGATTATTTTTATTATATTAGCTCAGCCTACCCATGAACAATTAATGTTTTTCTGATTGTTTAGATCTAGTTTTATTTGTGTGGAAAATATTTTGTAGTTGTGTTCATATAATTCCTGAGTTTGTCTTGGCAGGTATTTTCTATTGTCTAGAGTGATTTTAAATGGAGTTTCTTTCTAACTCTTGCTGTTGATTTTTGTTGGAAATATATAGAAATGCTGATGATTTGTATGGGTTCATTTTGTACCTTGCAACCTTGTTAAAGTTATTAATTATTTCCACTAAGTTTTTCATTGATTTTCTAGGATTTTCTAAGTATACCATCATATCATCTACAAAGAATGATAGTTTAGTTTCTTCATTGCATACTTTAATACTTTCAATTTCTTTTTCTTCTCTAATTGCTATTGCTAGCATTTCTAGTACAATATTAAATAATAATGGTGACAATGGGCATCTTTGCTTCACTCCTGATCTTATCTAGCTGCCCAATTCCATTTCCTCTTGTCTCCTCTGGAAGCTCATCTCCTTCTCCTTCTCCTTCTCTGTTTCCAGGGCTTCTTCATCCTTATAAAACCTTTACTTGACTGTTACATCCCTCTTGAATTCTCTGACTCTTCCTTTTTTTTTAACCATTTATTAATATTCATTTTTAACATGGTTACATGATTCATGCTCCTACTTTCCCCTTCACCCCCCGCACTTCCCCCACCCATGGCCGATGCACATTTCCACTGGTTTTAATATGTGTCATTGATCAAGACCCATTTCCAAATTGCTGATAGTTGCATTGGTGTGGTAGTTTCGAGTCTACATCCCCAATCATGTCCGCCTCAACCCATGCGTTCAAGCAGTTGTTTTTCTTATATGTTTCCTCTCCTGCAGTCCTTCCTCTGAATGTGGGCAGCGTTCTTTACCATAAATCCCTCAGAACTGTCCTGTGTCATTGCATTGCTGCTGGTACAGAAGTCCATTACATTCTATTTTACCACAGTATATCAGTCTCTGTGTACAATGTTCTTCTGGCTCTGCTCCTTTCACTCTGTATCAGTTCCTGGAGGTCTTTCCAGTTCACATGGAATTCCTCCAGTTTATTATTCCTTTTAACACAATAGCATTCCATCACCAGCATATACCACAATTTGTTCAGCCATTCCCCAATTGAAAGACATACCCTCATTTTCCAGTTTTTTGCCACCACAAAAAGTGCAGCTATAAATATTTTCGTACAAGTCTGTTTATCTATGATCTCTTTGGGGTACAAACCCAACAATGGTATGGCTGGATCAAAGGGCAGGCATTCTTTTATAGCCCTTTGAGCATAGTTCCAAATTGCCAGCCAGAATGGTTGGATCAGTTCACATCCCCACCAGCAATGCATTAATGTCCCAATTTTGCCACATCCCCTCCAGCATTCATTACTCTCTCCTGCTATCATTTTAGCCAATCTGCTAGGTGTGAGGTGGTACCTCAGAGTTGTTTTGATTTGCATTTCTCTGATTATTAGAGATATAGAACACTTTCTCATGTGCTTATTGATAGTTTTGATTTCTTTACCTGAAAATTGTCTATTCATGTCTCTTGCCCATTTACCAATTGGGGAATTGACTCTTCCTTTTGATAGCCACACTCTCAGAAAGCATATCCTACACTTCTTGTCTCCATTTCTCAACTCCCATTCACTTCTCAACCCCTTGCAATTTGGCTTCTGACTCCATTTCCCTACTAAAACTATTTTTACTACCATTACCAATAATCTCTCCACTGCTAAATCCAATTCCCTTTTCTCAGTTTTATTCTACTTTTTCAAATGTAACTACTCCTTTCTCCTAGAGCAGGGATCGGCAACCTTTTTGGCCACGAGAGCCATAAACGCCACATTTTTTAAAATGTAATTTCATGAGAACTGTACAGTGCTCACAGTGTCACTCCTGTAACAGCGCCTGAAAAAAAGTTGACTTTATGGCTCCTGCAGAAAGAGCCATATGTTGCCGACCCCTGTCCTAGAGGCTCTATTCTAGATTGGCTTCTGGGGCAGCCGTCTCTTGGTTCTTTTCCCATTGTAAAAAGGAATTCTTTATTCCTATCCTAATTTAATAGGGGACCTGGAGGTCCTTTTACCATAGAGATGTGTAAAGATATACCAGATATACAATGAAAGGAAGTAGAAACCAGAGAGTCAGGAAATGAAGTAGAGAAGAATACATAAAAGGCCAGCACGAAGACTGAGAGAGACTTGATTGAGTCTGGTCTTGGGACACGCTTGATTGGGGTTGGTCTTGGATTGGGCTGGATTGGGTTGGAACTTTGTGGGGTGATTGTTATTGATCAGTTGGACTTTTTTCTAATGGCAATTATAGGTAGATATAGCTAGTTATAGGTAGCTAGTTAGGCAATTTCTCTCTCTACCCCTTTCTTTTATTTCTCTCCTTTTACTATATTTTCATTAAATTAATTTGTTACAAGCTGCTCTCCTATTTTGTCAAACTCCTAATTTAACCCTTATACCATCAATCTGACTGTTCCTCAGTGTCCTTTGCTGAATTTAATTCCACATGCATTTATTAGGTTCTAAGGATACAAAGATATAAATTAAAACAGTCCCAGCCTTCAGAAAGTTTTTTTTTTGTTTTGTTTTTAGTGAGGAGAGGGGCAAGATACAAACTAATTTGATAGAGAGAAAACTAATAATAGGGGGAATCAGAATATGTCTTGGATAGGAATTGGCCTTGGGCCAAGTCTTGAATGAATCTAGGGATTCTAAAAGGTGGAGGGGAAGAAGTGAAAAAGAAATGTATCTCCAAAAGGAGACATGTGGATACAGAAGGACCCAGATGGATTGGTGATAAAAAAAAACCCATCTAAGGACCTTTCCGGGGCCAGTGAAGTGCAAACCTCTTGAGACTATATGAAAATGCAAGTTTATTTTGCTTATTAAGGTTAGGGAACTGATAGTTAAGATCCGGTATGTCCTTGACTACAGAGCTCTATATCCACCTACTTTCTATGTTCCTCTCATGAGGAATCTCTTCTGATCTTCTTAAACCCTTCTTATCAGCTCCCTGATCTTTCTAAACCCCAAAACCATCTGACTAACTTTCTATACTAAGAATCCTAGATTGTTAATTAACTAAACTTAATTGTCCCTAAAAGGGTTAGTGAGAATGGACTTACAAGAGGACTGAGTCCTTCCCCAAGCCTGGGGTTGGCTTCTTAGGTAAAAAACCCAAAGTCCCAGACGTTAAACCCTTTGGTTTACCTTAGTCAAATTGCCACAGCCAAATGTCCACAGCATTACAGGGAAACCCAGATCTCCTCCTAGGTAGCTTCCAAACTCAAACCCTCCAAGTTTCTCCATGAAACTAGTCAGGTTACAGGAACTGATGGAACAGGTGTTCTCCCTTCTAGCTCAGAGACAGGGCAGTTGTGTAGTGACAATTAATTCAGTTAACTCTCCAAACCCTCCTCTGCAGTGCCTTCTCCTTCTAGAATCCTTTCCCAGGGTTCATGGCTAAATTCTCCTCTCTCCCTTTTAGAGACAACTTTTGCATTTTCCCTTATCCTTCTATCCTTACATTCCGCCCTCTGAGCATGTGAGCAAATCTATAGATTTGTCATATGCTCATCACTCTATAGATCCCCCTTATTCTAAACCCATTCTATCCTACTTACCTAAAAATAAAACAAACAGTTTTTACCTTAAACTTATCTCTCTACTCTATCTCTATCATCTACCTTACACTAGGGATACAAATTAGGGAAAAAAAGAAATTACAATAAGCAATTATATAAAGCAAAACAATACAAAATTTGCAATAACAGTAGTAAAAACAACATGCAAAATGTAAAGGAATATAACAAGAAAATCAAAATGCAAAGTGCAAACAGTTCCAAAACAAAATAACAACCTTCCACTGTGATGCTAATACAAAAAAACCAAGTCTATCTAAAACTTTTATGACTATCTGTCAAATGTTGTAAAGATAAAATTACATTATCGTCACCCATGTCCTACTCAGTATATATGGACATTCCTCAAAGATCTGTCTGGGGCCTTCTCTTGTTTTGTCTTGTCTTGTCTTCTCTTCTCTCTCTATTCTGGCTCTTGGGGATCTCATCAACTCCCATAGGTTAAATCACCAATTCTATGTGGATTACTCTCAGATCATCTAGCTTTAGCCTTTCCCCCCCCTGAACTCCACTGCCAATAGCCTGGGTGTTTGGAGGGCCAGCACCTCTGGTGTGAGGGTTTGCATGAACCGTATTCAGCATTGCTCATCTACCTTTGGTGTCCACCTGTCATCCAGCTCTCCCTTGTGGCTCCAAAGAGCTGACGCATGCCCAATGGCCACACCCCACTAAAACCATCTTGGCAGATCGGCTAAACCAGGATGAGAGTTGTGACTTAGGAGAATGTCTACTGCAAGCATGTGCAGACTTCCCCTGGTTGAATTGGTTCCAACTGCCATGAAGGCAGCTGAAGCAGGCCTTGTGGAATGCTGAGAGTGTGGTCACATATGAGATTCCAAGATCATCCACTGCATCCCCAGCCATCACCGGTCATCCTGACTTTTGTCTTGCCACTGTACTTTGATGGTTCTTCAAAGGGAGGAAGAGGCCAAAGACTGTGCAACTCTACCTCGATTAAATTCAATTTATGCAAAAGTCAAGACATCACTCCCCTGCTCAAGAAACCCTACTAGCTCTCTGTTGCCTCTAGGATAAAATACAATTTCATCTGTTAAGCATTAAAAGTCCTTCACGATCTGGCTCCAGCCTATCATTCCAGGCTAATCGCACATTGCTCCCCTTACACATTCTAAGTTCCAGCCAAACTGCCTACTTGCTATTCCCTATACCTAACCTTCCATGTTCTTCCATGATTGGAAAGCTCCCTCCCTGACTCCACTTCTTAAAACTCTTAGCCACTTCAAGGCTTTACTCAAGTACCATTTCCTCTAAGAGACTTCTTCTGATCCCCCAAATTGTAAGTGTCCCCACCCAAAACCACTTTGATTTTATTTTGTAAAAATCCCATGCTTACATAACCATAAACATACAAGTCTTCCTAGCACACAGTGGGAAAAGTGAAGGATTGGGAATCAGAGGACCTGAGTTCAAATCCCAGATTTGTCATTTATAGGACTACTTGTGTGTTGTAGTTTCTCTGCATTGCTGTGTGTCATCTGCAAAATAAAGGTATTGGGCTAGATGATATCTTATGTCCCTTCTGTCTCTTTACTCACGTTGGGAAAAGAGCTTTCTGCTGGGTCACCAATAGATTGTTGTATATACCCAGCAGCATGTAGCGAGTGCCCTCCTTGAAATCAGGGACTATTTCACTTTTAACTCTGCATTCTTAGCTCCGAGTCTAGTAATGGGCAAACAATAGTTACTTGCTGAGTGATTTTTTTTAACCCTTTCCTTCTGTCTTGTTATTAATTCTAAGGTAGAAGAGTGGCAAGGACTAGACAAATGGGGTTAAGTGACTTGCCCAGGATCACAGAGCTAGGAAATGTCTAAGGCCAGATTTGAACCCAGATCCTTCTGACTCGAGACCTGGTGCCCTATCCACTGTGCCACCTGGTTGCCCCACTTGTTGAATGATTGACTGATAGATTGATGAAAGGACCAGATTAGGCTATTTCCTTGTCATTCCCGAGCCTCTCTGCTCCCAGCTTTTTCTCTTCCTTCCGTTCTGGGGTTTATTCCTTTTGGGGATGAGTACACTGTTGACTTTAACTCTCTTCAATGTTTCCCAGGAAAGTGCGATGGCATGCAGCCCACAGCCACTCCTTGAAGAAGAGAGGCCAGCATGTGCCAGGACAGTGTGCCAGGAGCATCAGAAGTTGCCAAAATGCCTCCCATTTTATGGACAGGCCTGGCTCCATCTGGCCACATCCCAAGTATTTAATCAGCAGCTTGTGGTACAGATTGGATTGCGGTGGGAGCCCCTCGGAAGTCGACTCTTCCAACAACCAAAAAAAAAAAACAACCTTGAACCATGAATGAGTGTCGACAGGCCAGGCCAGGCCTCTTCCCCTTGGGCTCTCATGACCCTCACCTATAGATGGAGCAAGCTCATGCCGCTAATAATAATCAATAACCAGATTGTTGGCTGCTGCTGTGACCTGAGGGCCCCAAGGGGCTTGGCTATGCCCTCCTCCCCACACAGGTCTGGCTCCAGCCAAGAATCCATCTCACCCACCTCCCTGCACCAAGCCCCAGGAGGATGAGGGAGGAACCATTTTTCACATACTTTCTCTTTTCAAAAAGTAGATGTGTTTTGCAATTTCCTACTTAAGCTCTTGAAAGGCTTTAGGGCAGAATCTGACCCACCTTTCCCTCACCAGTACCTCCTTCTCAGCCCCCCAACAACTGGCCCTCTTCTCAGTTTTCTGAGCACCACTAAGGAAGGGTAGCCCCCAGGGATGGAGAAGCCAAAGTTCCTAACTATCCATCCTCATCATCATGCCCTCTGCTCTTCTCTTATCCAAGAGGCCATTTAGGTAGAAACAAAGCTTTCTAGTGGGTCACCAAAATTGAAGTTGAAGGAGATTTGGAGTGCTCAATGAACTCCAATGGCTCCCTATTACTTTAAGGATTAAATAGAAAATCTTTTTTTTGGCTTTTAAAGCCCTTCAGAGCCCGGCCCCTTCCTACTTTCTAATCTTCTTGTTCCTTAGAATGTTTACTATCCAGGGATAGTGACGTTTTTTGTTTTTTAACTTACATACACACATTGCTGTTGCTAAGTTGTTTCAGTCATGCCTGACTCTCCATGACCTCATTCGAGATTTTCTTGGCAAAGGTACTAGAGTGGTTTGCCATTTTCTTCTCCAGCTCATTTGACAGATGAGGAAACAGAGGCAAACAAGGTTAAGTGACTTGCCCAGGGTCACATAGCTAGTAAGTGTCTGAGGCTAGATTTGAACTCAGGAAGATGAGTTTCTCTGACTTCAGGCTCTGTGCTCTATCCACTGAGCCACTTAGATACACACACACACACACACACACACACACACACACACACACACTTTTTTTTTCAGTCAGCAAAATTTTGCCTTCTCTCCTTCCCACCCATTCCCTAACAGAGAACAGACTAAAAACAGAACTTCTGTTTTATCAACAGGAATACTGTAGTGAGGTAAACCAAATTTCCACATTGGCCATGGGCCTCTTTGCTCTTTCTGATACACGACACTCCATCTCCTGACTCCTTGCCTTTTTGTTGTTTTCTCCCAGGCCTGGCACGAATTCTCTCTTCATCTCCGCCTCCTGTCTTCCTTCAAGACTCAGCTCAAATCTTTCCTTTTCTAAGAATTCTATTCTGGTCTCCTTTTCCTTCTCTCCCATATCCTGTCCCATACTAATTCCTTCCCTCTGAAATTTTTTCCAATTTACCTTGAATATGTCCTGTACACCTATAATAATAATGATGATAACTAACATTGAGATAGCACTTATACTGTGCTAAGCGCTTTACAGTTATTTGATTTGATTCTTTTTTTTTAAACCCTTACCTGTTGTCCTAGAATCAATATAATACAATATTGGTTCTAGGGCAGAAGAACAGGAAGGGTTAGGCAATGGGGGTTAAGTGACTTGTCCAGGGTCACACAGCTATGAAGTGTCTGAGGTCAGATTTGAACCCAGGACCTCCTGTCTCTAGGCCTGGCTCTTTCTTTATCCATTGAACTATCCAGCTGCCCCCATTTGATTTGATTCTTACAACAACCTTGAGATCTAAGTGCTATTATTAGCTCCATTTTACAGATGAGGAAATTGAGACAAACAGAAGTTAAGTGACTTGCCCAGGGCCACATGGCTACTAAGTGTCTGAGGCTGGATTTGAACTCAGGTCTTCCTGACACACCATTCACCCGACCACCTAGCAGGCTCCTGAGCATCTATGGGCAATGTCTACCATTAAAAAGTGAGCTCCTTGATGCCAGGAACTACTTTTGCTTTTCTCTGTATCTCCAGTGCTTAGCACAGTGCTAGGCACATAGTAGCACTTCATAACTATTTGACTTGCCTCGAGGTCTAAGCCTTCGACTCTCTGCAGCATTTCTTTCTTTCACGGGGAGGACCAGGAGGCTTAGAGGGCAGGGAACGAACAGACCCCGAAGCAGGTGTGCGCGCCGAGCTCAGCAAGCCCAGCCTCTGGCCCCGAGAGCATCGTCCTGCAGACGCGGCCGGCCTTTCCTTTTGGCCGAGCGTTCAGGGGCAGATCCATTCGGTCCATTTGCAATTAATTCACTTAGGCAGTAAAATGGAAACTATTATTTTTGCCCGGACCTTGTTTTCTCCCGCCCTCCCTGGGGTCTCTGGATGCGTCCCACCTACACGAAGCCACGGCCAGCAGCCGGAGAGACAACAGAGACGTCCCCGGCCACCGGCCTTCACCGTGGACACGAATCAGGGGAGCAGAGCCCCGTCGTGTGTCCTCAACTTTTTCTGTCCATCCTCTCCAGCAGCTTAAAAAAAAAAACCAAAAACACCAACAAAACCCAACAAATCCAACAAAAGCAAACCCAGAGTACAGAAAAATCCCCATCTCCTGAAAGACCGAAGTGGAAAACACGTCCATTCGCTGGGGACTTGGTGTGGAACATACCAGAGCCGGGCAGGGGGGCCAGAAACGCCGGCATCCTGATGTGGTGTAATCCGCCGGGCCGTGGAAGAAAAAGCTAACATTTTCCAAATAACACTGTGGGCAGATAACAGCCGCTTCCAAACCGTGCATTATTTTGCAGAAAACCTGGGGGAAGGGGAAAGGGAAGGAATCTGTGACACAGATTCTCTCTTCCCAGCACTTGCTGGGACTGGAAAATGCAGCAAGTGGGAGCTTCTGGACCAGGCAGGGGACCTCGTCCTTGGACCGTCGTCAACGCCCTCTGAAAGGCACTCGATGCTCCGGCTGCGTGTTCAGATCCGTCTGTTCCTCACGGCCTCTCCCCATCCTTCCCTCAGACTTGCCCCGTGTCGGAGCAAACTCCCCGACTCAAGATGACACGGGGAAAATGGACCCGAGAAAAGACGCAAGAGCCAGCCTGGGTCTCCAGTGTTTTTCACCTTCCTCTCATAAACACTGCAGAGTCAAGGTGTTGGGTTTGGGGGGATGAAACATCTCCCCCTTTGCTGATAAGAATTTGAGCCATTAGGGTGGGAGAACAGAGGAAAGCCCAGGAATGGGTCATGAGCTAGAAGAGATTTTGAGATCGCCTAGTCTAATTCTCTTATTTTACAAATGAGGAAACTGAGGCTCAGAAGGTAGAAATTAGGGGGCAGCTGGGTAGCTCAGTGGATTGATAGTCAGGCCTAGAGACGGGAGGTCCTAGGTTCAAATCTGGCCTCAAACACTTCCCAGCTGTGTGACTGTGGGCAAGTCACTTGACCCCCATTGCCCACCCTTACCACTCTTCCACCTAAGAGCCAATACACAGAAGTTAAGGGTTTAAAAAAAAAGAAGGTAGAAATTACTTATCCAAGGTCTCATAGGTAGTAGGAATGGGTCATGAGCTAGATTTTTTTTTATTTGAAAAATTTTATTTAATTAATTTAGAATATTTCCCATGGTTACATGATTCATGTTTTTTCCCTCCCCTCCTCCCACCCCACTCCTGTAGCCAACGAGCAATTCCACTGGGTTTTACATGTATTACTGATCAAGACCTATTTCCATATTATTAATGTTTGCAATAGAGTGATTATTTAGAGTCTATATCCCCAGTCATGTCCCCATCAACCCATATGATCAAGCAGTTTTATTTTCTTCTGTGTTTCTACTCCCACAGTTCTTTCTCTGAATGTGGGTAGCATCTTTCTCATAAGTCCCTCAGAATTGTCCTGAATCATTGCATTGCTGCTAGTAGAGAAGTTCATTACATTTGATTGTGCCACAGTGTATCCCTCTCTGTGTATAAGGTGCTAGAAGAGATCTGGAGATCACCTAGCTTAATTCTCTTATTTTACAAATGAGGAAGCTGAGGCTCAGAAGGGAGAAATTACTTGTCCAAGGTCTCATAAGTAGTAAGTAGAAGAACTGAGATTTGGACCTAGGGCTTTGACTCCAAATCCTATCACACCAGGAATCCAAGAGTCATAGAAGTCCAACTTAACACATTAAACTGCAATTGTATGTCTCTTCACGTTAGTCACCCATTGCTTTCGGGTTTAGAAGGCTTGGAAGTTGGGGGAGGGAAGAGAAGGAGTGGGAATAGGAGAGAAGGGAAGAAAAGAGAAGAGAGAAAGAGAGAAGAGAATTCATTAATTATTTAGAATTGGTTCTTCCTTGAACTTTTGTCCTTGGGTTATTTTTTTTTTAAACTTGGGGAAAGGCAGCTTGACATAGTCAATAGAGATCCAGTCTCAGAGCTAGTGAGACCCGAGTTCAATTCCTACCCCTACCACATGCTCGCCATGTGACCCTGAGCAAGTCACTTGTCCTCTCAGTATCCCCAGCTAACTCTCTAAAACTAAGTGGCATGGAAGGAACCAATCTGCACTGGTAGAGAAAGGCAGCTCTCATATTGGCAAAATCACAAGACCAGGTTTTGCCTGCTCCTCTCTTCTCTCCTTCTATATACCTCACCCCAAAAAGTTACACACAGGAAAGTAACCCCAAAAGTTACACACAAAAAGTAACCTCAAAAGTTACACACAGAAAAAAATAGCCAGAAATAATGGAGCTGGAGACAGAGAGATGTAGAAAAATGAGAAAAGTAGAGAAGAAAAAATAGGAGAGACAATGGGACCTAAGATAGCATAGAATTTTAGAATTAGAAAAGACTTTGCTATCCTTTGGATACATAGAATCACAGAATTGCAAGGAATGACCTAGTCTGAACTATGTCTGAACAGAAATCCATTCTTCTACATCCTTGAAAAATGGCCATTCAGGGACAGCTAGCTGGCTCAGTGGATATAGATCAAGCCTCCAGGTGGGAGATTGTGGGTTCGAATCTAGTCACAGCCACTTCCTAGCTGTGTTACTCTGGGCAAGTCACTTAACCCCAATCACCTAGCCTTCCTACTCTTCTGCTTTGGAACTGATACTTCATATCAATTCTAAAACAGAGAGTTAAAAAAAAAAAAAAGCAAAGTGGCTATCCAGTTTTCCCCTGAAGATCTCTTGTGAGGGTTACTTCCCAAGCCCCTTTGCTTTGGGATAGCTCTAACATTTAGGAAGTTTTCCCTCTAATAACAGGGGAGTTGAACAGGGGATGCAAGGAGATGCTCTGGCTATTGCCAGCAGACCATATGTGATAGCTCCATGCTTAGGTACCTTAGGAATGAGGAGGAAACTCTCTTATCCACTACAGAGCAGGATGGGCAGCTGACTCACTGGCCCTATCAATCTCTGACCCTTCCAGCTGAGAAGAGGTGAAGGGGAAGAAGGGAGTGTCACTGTTATGGTGACTGAGGTCTCATAGAAGCTAAAGTGCATATTCTGCCTAGGCAAGCCTAAGACTGCATCTCAGTGTCCCATTCTTTTATTTTGTGCTTCTTCCCCAAGTATAGGTGACTAAAACATTTATCTTTGAAATGGATTTATCCGGGCTTGGGGGAGACCTTGTGAGTCAGTGAGGTCTGGATGTCCAGGATCCATTAGGTAGAACTGACTGGAAACTTTCTCCATCAAATAAGATGACCACCAACAAGAAGACATGAACCTTGAGGTTCATGCAGAGTAGAGGTGAAATTTAAATAAATTATTTTGTGCTCTAGTGAGGCTGAAATCTCGACCTCTTAGAAGAGTTAGAGTGGTTCAGTTCCTGAAGGCTGTCTTTCCCTTTCTGTCGTTATGTATTTGAGAGTTTTTGTGTTTAGGTGTTTTTTGTGTGTAGGAAATAAATACCGAACCCATATCTGATTCATGTTGCAAAGAGTACCTTTCTACCCCGCACTTTGGGGAGACTCTGGACATCAGTCAAACAAACCTAATCCTTAAATACTATTCCCCCAGGAATTCTGTCCCCAGAGTAGGGGGCAGAAAAAAGTCAAAGGATGTATGATGAGGAATCGATACCTCACCATAATCCAGGTTACAGCAGGATTGAATCCAGCATTTCCAAGTGTGTGAGCCCTCCTCAGTGAAGGGGTAGAGAGTACAATGCACCAACCCCCTTGGGCCCACCAATGGTTTTCTTCATTAGACTTGCATCTAGTTCAAATCTGAATTGAGGCAGTTCTAGTTTGGCTCTTTGAGGCTAAAGAGAACGAATTTAACCCTTAAAGTAGTTGAAGACAAATATCCTATCTTTCCAAGCTTTCTCTGATGCAAGCTCAATGTTCTTGGTTCTCTCACTTGATTCTGTATCATCATCATCCTACATCATCACTCATCTAGACAAGCTCCTCTCTGTCAACATCATTCTGAAATTATGGCTCTTTGAACTGACTACAGTACTCTATATTGGGGTATGACTGAACCGGTTTACAGCTCACAACCATCACCACCCAGGCTCTGGACTTTGTGCCAGGCTTAATGTAAAAAAATGTATTCACTTTTGGGGCTAATATGGTACTCTGGTTACTGATATTGAGCTTTTTTTCCCCACTAAAATCCCTAGTTTTATTTTTTTGGATGAAAAAATAATCATATTAACTAGCATTCATAAAGCACTTTAAGGTTTGCAAAGTGCTATACAATGATTAGCTCATTTGATCCTCACAACTGCCCTGGGAGATTGATGTTATTATCCCCATTTTACAGATAAAGAAACCGAGGGACATAGAGGTGAAGTGACTTATCCAGGATCACACAACTAGAAAGTATCTGAAGGTGGATTTTAACTTCAGCCCTCATGACTTGAGTTCCAGTACTGCACCACCTAACTGCTTTCTTAGCCCTCGTTACTGCTCAGTTGTCTATGGATGGACTCGACTGAGTTCCAGACTGTCCTTGAAGTGCTAGGTAGCCAAGGGGCCCATAGAGCAAAGAAGTAGGTAAGGTAGGCAATTCAGTATAGGCTTGAGAACTTTGTTATAATTTTTTCTAACTCTATAAAAAAGTTTTTTGGCAGTTTGATAGGTACGGCACTGAATAAGTAAATTAGTTTAGGTAGGATTGTCATTTTTATTATATTAGCTCATCCTATCCATGAACAATTAATGTTTTTCCAATTGTTTAGAATTTAGATCTAGTTTTAGTTGTGTGAAAAGTGTTTTGTAGTTGTGTTCATACAATTCCTGAGTTTTTCTTGGCAGGCATATTCCCAGATATTTGATATTGCCTAGAGTGATTTTAAATGGAGTTTCTCTTTCAGGATAGTCTTGAAATCATTATTTGCTCTACATGTCTGCTTTCAGCAGAACTGTACCTAACTTCAGCTGGAGGACCAGGAGTCCACCTTCCTGAAGACCTCCACAACCTTTCTTGCCCCCATCTATTCTACATTCAAGGTGATTCAAAGCCCTAATATATAAGATTGGTTGAAAGACCTAAAGATGCTAAATAATAACTGTCCAAAGAGGGGGATGAATGAGCTGCCTTGGCAGAGAGAAAGTGAGCTTCCCGTCATGGAGGTCTTCAAGTAAAGGCTGGATAATTTGTTAGGGATGGTTGAAGGGATTCAGGAGACCCTGTTGAAATCTCACCTCTGATATTTACTACTTGTGTGACCTTGGGCAAATCACTTGTCCTTTCTGATCCACGTTTACTCATCTGTAAAATGAAGAGGTTGGACTTGTTGCTCTAAGATTATTTCCAGCTCTAGATCAGGGTGCCAAGGGATAATAGATTTAGCACTAGAAGATCCATGACTTCAATTCCTGATCATGTAAGGGTTGGATGAGATGCCCTCTGAGGTTCCTTACAATTCTCTGATCCACTTAGAACAGGGAAGGTTTAAGGAAAGAATTACTCCAGCAGGCAAAACAGGGACTAAGGAGGGAAAGTCACGTAGAGAAGAACTTAAGTGTCTGTGGAAGGAAAAGCTGCTTAACCCACAGAACTGAACAAAAGTGGAATGAGCTGCCTGGGAAGGAAGAAGTTTCCAACTCTTAGAAATCTTCCAGGGGAGGTTAGATCTTCACTTTTCAAGGGTTGCTGTAAGGGAAAGAAGGGAGGAAACAAGCATTCATTTTATTAAGCACACATTATGTGCCATGTATAGTGCTAAACACTTACAAATATTTTTATTTGATCTTCACAACCATCCTGGAAGATAGGTACTTTTTTTTTTAGTCCCATTTTGCAATTGAGGAAGCTGAGCCAGATGGAGATTGAATGACTTGCCTAGGGTCGCTAGGGTCTTAGACCTTCAGAATGTCAGACCCTGACATCAATGACAGTTATGTTAGCATCTTTAGGTCTTTCAACTAATCCTTATATGCTAGGGCTTTTAGTCCCCTTGAGTGTCTAGATTTGAACTCAAGTTTTTCTGATTCCAGGTCCAGGATTCAAGGGAGAGAAGGAACAAACATTTATTAAGCACATACAATATGCCAGGTGCTCTGCTATGAGCTTTAGAAATATTGTTGCATTTGATCCTTTCCAGTGTCCCACCTAGCTGCCTCTAGTGGGGAAATCTGTTCACCCACTGGATCACATACGGACCTGAGTGTTTTCCTACGCTCACATCCTAGGATTTTCAAGTCCAGAACTTTTTCTTTATAGCTAATCTCAAGTCCTCTTCCTTTTTTTTCCCTCCCAGCGAGGTAGATAGTATGGCATAGTGGGTAGTCTGCTAATCTTGAAGTTAAGACGACCTTGGTTCAAATCCTACCTCTCACACTTATTACCTATATGACTATGGACAAGTCACTTAGCTTCTCTAAGCCTCAGTTTCCCTATTTGTAAAATAGGGATGAGAACATCTATAACACTTGCCTCAGCATTATTATGAGGCCTGTATATTTGGAATTGGGAAGATACCATTTAAAAGTATGTTATATATTTCCTATGGACTTGTGAGAGACTTTGAAACTACATTTCCCATGATTCCTCATGGCAAACAGGAAGTATGATGATGTAAGAGAGGGGTTAAGTCTCCTGAGTGAGGAGGAAGTAGCCCTCTTAGCTACCTGAGCGGGCAAGACGAAAGGTAAAAATGGCTGAGGCAATTTGAATTCTTATAGGCGCATGGTCTAATGATTTTATCCCTATCAGCATGGCTTTAATTAAAATACTAATTTCTATTATTATATCAGTCTTTATCATTTTTAATCATAACAGGCCCAAATGAGATAATGTATATAAAATCTTCCAAAAAGATTCCTTTCCTTTCCTTTCCTTTCCTTGTTCCTTCTCTAAGAATCTGCCCTAAACTCCTAAGACCTGGCCCTGCCTCTAGCCAGCTACCCTTCCCTTTCCACCCGCCTCAGCCCTTGAAAAGGAACATAGCTGGTAGTTTTCATTTTTTAATTTGAAATAGATTTTTAAGCAGTTTTCAGGGTCTGGTCTCCCCTGACATCATACCATGGACATTTAACATAGATTCTTCCAAGATAAAGTCTTACATCCAGAAACATGGGACAGGGGAGGGAGAAGGTGAGCCTTTCCCAGGCCAGTCCTCTAGGGAGGCTGTCAAGCCCAGCCCTATTTGTTGCTTCAGCCACTGCTGCCTGCATACACCAGGCTGCTTGTCGAGTCACTGCTGGGGAAAGTTCTCCAAAAACAATTTCCTTCAAGGAACCTTCTCGAATGAATGAACTCAGCTCTGCTTCCACCCAAGAGCCGAGGGGGCTCCCTGTGCCCCCGCCTCACCTCTGCATGCAGCCAAGGGACTACAGTGCTTCTGAATGCTTTCCCTTCTCCTGCTTTTAGAAGCATGTGCTCCACAGTCTGCTGGCACACAGTCCGGAAGTATGTCTATCCGAGGCATGTGGATACACGTACACGTCTGTGTCTGCCTGAATGTCTGTTCGTGTGTGTGCCTAATGTGTATGTGCAGGTACACGGATGCCTGTCTGTCTAGTGTAGACACCTGGATGCCTGCCTTTTACAGGTATATTCCTCCTCGAGCATACGTGCCTGCCTATGAACATAAGTGATATGTGAGGGCAGCCAGGTGGCTCCTAATTTCATGGAGGTCTTTCCAAGGTTTTTTTTCTTTTTTTCTAATTAAGCTGGTTTCAAAATTTGGCCTTAGACACTTCCCAGCTGTGTGACCCTGGCCAAGTCACTTAACCCCCGTTGCTTATCCCTTCCCACTCTTCTGCCTCGGAACCAATACACAGTACGGATTCTAAGGCAGAAGGTCCGGTCTTCCTTTTTTATGTGTGTCTGTCTGAGCAGGGGGGTGTGAATGCACGTCTGTGAGTTCCGTGGGTGTAAGTGGATGTGTTGGGAGGTCTGTGTTTTCTGTATCCATGGACACGCCTCGTGTGTGTACCTGTGTGTGAATATGTGTTGCGGCAGTCCTCCAGGCCCGTTAAGCTCTCCTATACGTAGCAGCGTTGCCTTTCTGTTTCTAGAGTCCTAGAGCATCCCTAGGCAGGCCCGGCAGCTGGGAGGGGACCTTCCGTCCCTCTGTGCTGCGGCGGCGGTGGCTGCTGTCCCTTCCGTCTTCGAGGGGAGCCCAGGCGGGCCTCTTTGCTTTCTTTCCTGCTCAGGTTCCCATTGGCATTCTCCCGCCGTCCCTGTCCGTCCTTCCGTCTCTTTTGTCCTAGAATAAGAATGTCAAGAAAAATTCCGGCTTGCCCAGGGCTCTGGTGGATGTTGAGGCTCAGGGGCTGGGGAAGGGCTGGCAGGCAGCCAGCAGGCCTAGCCCTGGACCCAAACAAGGGGGGAAGGAGAAGGGCAGGGAGGAAGGAGAGAGGGCACCCTGGGGCTCAGGCAGGAGAGGCGGGAAGCAGGCATGGCCAGGGAGGAAGGGGAAGCGAGGGAAGGAGACGGGCAGCCAGAATCCAGCCTGATCCCGACACTCTTCCAAGGGCACCAAGGACGACCAGAGAACCGTTAGCCAGGAGAAAAGAAAAGAGGGATGTGGGTGAGAAATCAGCATTATCTTCAAGTGTCTGAAGGGCAGATGGACAGACTAGTCTGTAAGCTAAGAGGGAGGAGAGTGATGCGAGGAAGCATCTTTCTGCTGGGTCTCCAGCTGTTGCCTTCATTCCTGTCAGGGTTGGTGGCTTGGACTCAGGGGTGGGTTGGTGAATGTTTAACAGCATTTACTCTTTAAAACTAAATGGGGGCAGCTGGGTAGCTCAGTGGATTGAGAGCCAGGCCTAGAGACTGGAGGTCCTAGGTTCAAATCCGGCCTCAGACACTTCCCAGCTGTGTGACCCTGGGCAAGTCCTAGGTTCAAATCCGGCCTCAGACACTTCCCAGCTGTGTGACCCTGGGCAAGTCACTTGACCCCCATTGCCCACCCTTACAACTCTTCCACCTATAAGTCAATACACAGAAGTTAAGGGTTTAAAATAAAAAAAAATAAAATTAAAAAAAAAAACTAAACGTCTACAGGACACTCTTTTAAATGTCATAGGCTTTCCTAACATTTTCTCCAACAAAACAACAAATCAGTCCTAGGTCGGTAGCATTTGCCCATGCTTAAACTTTGAACCTGTAACAATTGGCCGGTTGGAGCTGGCTCCAGCACACCTCTGGTGGGACTAAATATCCCTTCCAACTTTTTGTGCCCCTTCAACGACTCAGCAATCCCTTATCAAGTATTTACTACATCCCAGACACTAAGAGAGGTGCTCAGGAGACAAAGACAAAAGGAGTTCAGTGTAGTGCCTGGCACATAGTAAGACTGGTGTGGACACAGCCCTTACATGGTGAACGTGTTGATTGTCTGGTGGATGCATATGAGCACACACAGAATGTGGACAGAGTTGTTTCAGCAACTGCAGGGATGAGGTGGGAGAGGGCACCAGCACCTGATACAATCAAGATGGACCTTGTGAAAAGGGAACTAAGGGGCAGCTAGTGGCTCAGTAGATAGAAATTACGATTTGGAGACAAGAGGTCCTAGATTCAAATTTGACCTCAGACACTTCTTAGCTATATGACTCTGGGTAAGTCATTCAGTCCTCATTGCCTAACCCATATTGCTCTCCTGCCTTGGAAACACTACATAGTATTGATTCTAAGACAGAAGGTGAGGGCTTAAAAATTATTTTTTTAATAAAGGGAACTAGAAAACTGAAAGGTGGCACTAAAGAATGAGAGCATTCCAGGCATGAGTACTAGCCATCTTCATTGTGTACATTACTCTCCCTCCTGAACTCTACAATCCAAACAAAGTGTCCTTCTTTCTTTTCCTCGACAACTGCATTCCATCTTCTGTCTCTGGGACTTTGTATTCATCATTTCCCAAACCTGGAATCTCCCCTCACCTGCCCTTCATATAATCAGTCTGTCTGTCTGTCTGTCTCTCCTCTCTCTCTCTTTCTTTCTTCCCCTCTCTTTTTCTTTCCTCCTCTACCCCATCTCTCTTCCTCCCTTCTCTTTTTCTCTCTCCCACCTCTCTCTTTATCCACCCTCTTCTGTTTGTCTTTGTTTCTGTCTCTGTTGTCTCTGTCTGTCTGCCTGTACTCTCTTTCTCTTTCTCTCCCCCTCTCTTTCTCTTCCTCCCCTCTCTCCCTCTCTCTCTCCCCCCTCCTCTATCTGCCTTTTTCTCTCTGTCTCTGTTATCTTTGTCTGTCTGCCTGTCCCCCCCTTCCTCCTCTCTCTCTTTCATTTAAACTACCATTCCCAGAATTCCTGGGACTCAGAAAAAAACAACACACACACCATCTCTCTCTCTCTCTCTCTCTCTCTCTCTCTCTGTTTAAAATGGGAGCACTTAGGATGTAGAGATCATTTCATTCTTAATATTTACAGCCCCCTGTACCTAGCTTAGGAGACAGAGTTCTGTGCCTAGGGAACAGCAAGAAAGCCAGTCTGCCTGGAATAGATTGTATGGAGTCATGTGCTGGGAGCCCTGGATTCTTGGGTCCTCTGGCACATCTCTAATTAGGGAACTCAAATAACTTCAGAGACTCCTCATTCTCCCCTTTCCCCCTATACACCCACAACCACTATCTTCTTCCTGTTCCTTTAGCATAACATGGACCTAAACATCTTAGCAATGTTTCCTAATGGGGGAAATGAGTACAGTCCATACGCAGCCCTAGGGCCTGGCAGGAAGAGCCTGCTTTGACTTGAGCCAGATCCTCCCTCTGGGCTCTGAGAATTGAGAAGCAGAGGGCCCAGAGCCCAACTGGCCCATCTGGGCTCCACAGTCACAGCCCAGGGGAAGCTGCCTTTCCAGCCAGCCAGGGGGTGGCCTAGGAAGAAACACGAAGACACAAAGCGTCTCTGTTCCAGAAATTATTTGGCCTCCGGCTAAGTCAAGGTCACAGAATCACAAAATTTCTGAGCTGGAAGGGACCTCAGAAGACCTCTAGTCCAACTCATACTTGAAAAAGAATTCTTTCTACAGCCTCTTGACAAGTAGTCATCCAGCCTCAGCCTGAAGATCTACCGAGGCAACCCATTCCACTCTGGGAGAGCTCCAATTGTTAGGAATGTCTTCTTGAACAGGGCCCAAATCTGCCTCCCTGAAACTCCCACCCATTGCTCCTAGGTGTGGGGCTGAGTACAAGTCTAATCTCTCTTCTCCATGACAGCCCTCCAGATATGTCAAGGCAGCCCCTCTAAGTCTTCACTTCGCTAGGTATTCCCAATTCTTTTGATCTTTCATCACTTGACATCGTTTCCTTGCGGCTCTGGGAAACCCACAGAATTACAAAAGTTTTGAATTGAATTGCTATTAGTGGCTGTCTATTCCACTCCATCCCTATAAAAGAATTCTTTGTATAACATCCTCAATAAGTAGTTATCCAAAACCCTTTCTTGAATACCTCCAGTGCTTGGAATTCTGTATTTACTGAGGCAGCCCATTCTACTTTTGTAGAGTTCCAGTTATTGGAAAGTTTCTTTACATTGAATTGAAATCCATCTCTCTGCAGTTTCCATCACAATATTGGGCCTGGAGTCAGGAAGACCTGAGTTTCAATCCAGCCTCAGACCCTTACTAGTAGTGTGATCTTGGACAAGTCATTTAGTCTGTCTGCCTCAGTTTTCTCAATTGTATAATGGGGATAACAATAATTCACTTTCCAGGGTTGTTGTAAGGATCAAATGAGGTAATATTTGTAAGGCACTTAGAATAGCACCTTGCACATAGCAAGCACTTAATAAATCTGTCCATCTTTCCTTCCTTCCTTCTTTCTTTCTTTCCTTATTATCTCCTTTCCTTCTTTCCTTTCCTTTCCTTTCCTTTCCTTTCCTTTCCTTTCCTTTCCTTTCCTTTCCTTTCCTTTCCTTTCCTTTCCCTTCCCTTCCCTTCCCTTCC
>NC_058132.1:79751922-79776922 GCF_016433145.1 Gracilinanus agilis | reverse complement strand
TCCTAATTAGTAGAGTGAGAGGGTTGGAATAGACAGCCTTTGAGGTCTATCCCCGTCTAAGACTATAAATTATAGGCAAGTCACCAACATGCATCCTTGAAAAGAATTCTCACATTGATCTAGTCACCCCATCTCCCTCATTCTGTTCAATGCAAAATTATTTACATACATATTTTATTCTCCCTGTCCTGTAAACTGGGGACAGGGACTGTGTGATCATTCACCTCAAGAGAAACCCTATGATATAATGGGAAGGTTTCTGAACCTGTAGTTAGAGAAACCTGGGTTCCAATCTTATCACTGATGCTTACTAAATGTATGATCTGGATAAGTCACTAACCTCCCTGAGTCTTAATTTCCTGGCCTGTAAAATGGGGCTAATGATATCTGTAATGTAGTGGAGAGAGGGATCTTAAGGCTAACGATAGAATCAGAAAGTCCTGGATTCCAGTCCTTTTTTTCTTGACATACACTAGCTGTGTAAATATAGGCAAGTGCCTTGGCCCCTCAGGGCAACTGTCTTTAAAACTGTACATTACAGACAAGTTGCCAAAATAAGTGGAGGGAATCTCCACACTGGAAGCTTCCTTCCCTCCTCAGTGAAAATGACAAGTCCAAACTTTACCTCATCATGGTTTATGATAATAAACTGCATCTTATACAGGGCTTTTTTTTTTTTTAAACCCTCACCTTCCATCTTGGAATCAATACTATGTATTGGCTCCAAGATAGAAGAGTGGTAAGGACTAAGCAATGGGTGTTAAGCGACTTGCCCAGGGTCACACAGCTAGGAAGTGTCTCAGGCCAAATTTGAACCCAGGACCTCCCATCTCTGGGCCTGGCTCTCAATCCACTGAGCCACCTAGTTGCCCCCTACAGGGCTTTACTTGAGATCTGTTCTCTCATTTGCTACTCACAACATCCTTCTGAGGTGGGTTCTATTGTCATGTCCATTTTACAGATGAGGAAACTGAGGCAGAGGTTAAATGACATGTCCAGGGGTTACAAAGCTAGTTGCCATGGTGGGATTCAAACTCAAGTCTTCCTGAATCCAAGTTCTGCACTAATACTAAAGAAAGCTTTTGTGGAGATTGCGGGGAGATTTCAATATATACCATTTCCTATCTATTTGCAAGCCCTTTCCTTTAAGTACCTGGAAAGTTATGGCCACTAGAGCCTCCTGGATAGAGGGAAGACAAAGGACCCTTCTTCCTCCCTCTGGGATCCCCATAGCTCTTACCCACAAAATTCACATGGACTCTCTCCTTTCCCCCCATCATAAGGTCCCAATTCTTCCCAACTTCCATGTCAGAGTTTCTAGGACAGCAGACACCTGTGCTGGGGACTGGAAGTTAGACACAGACCCCGGGCTGGAGCCCAGCTGGTCTGTGGTCTTCGTGAGGGTAGCAAGGCGACCCACTGGCTCCAGCCTGGAGGTCAGAAATCTGAATCACAAAGTGGAGGGAAAAGCCGAAGGTGCCCTAACCCTTTCCATTATAACCTAGTAGATACCCGAGACACAGATGTGGGAAAGCAACTCACAGGGGACTGTCAAGGGTTGTTATCATTCTGCCCATTTCTCTTCCCTCTCAATGCTTTTAAGAGCTCTGGCCTGGGAATCAGGAGGCCTGGGTTCTCATCTGGGCTCTGACATGCACTGATGGGACTTTCTTTTTTTGTGTTGTCCCACCCATTCGAATGGGAGCTCTTCGGGGTCACGGAACCGTCTTTTGCCTCTTTGTATCTTTGTTTAGTGTATATATACACATTATATATATATGCATATATATATATATATACATACACATTATATATATATATTTGTATTTGTTTATTGCAGTGCCTAATAAATGTTTCTTGACTGAGCTTGAACTCTTCTCTTTGAGCATCAATGTCCACATCTCTAAACGGTCTAGAGCACTAGATGGTCTCCAAGGGTCCATCCAGATCTCTTTTCTCGGCTCTGTATTCTAATCCTGACAATTTGTGTTAATAATAACTGACACTATAATATAATAATAATAATAGCCGGCATGATAATTTGCAAAAACACTTCATATACAGTGCCTCATTTAACCCTTGTGATGACCCTGTAGTCAGGTGTTAATTATTATCCCCATTTTACAGTTCAGGAAACTGAGTCAGAGAGTGGTTAAGTGGTCAAGACAACATAGTATTAAGTATCTAACGTGTGACTCAAACCCAGGTCTTAGTAACTCCAAGTCTGTCCAACATTCTTCTCCTTAGGATCCTTTCATCTGTCACTCTCTGTTTTAAGTTCGTTTTCAGCTTTGATGTTCTATGTTCTAAAATTCCTCCTAGTTTTTATATTCTCTGTTCTAAGGTCCTTTTCAGCACTGATGCTCTATGTCCCGAGCACTCTCCCAGCTTTGATATTTTCTATTCTAAAGTCTTTTTCAGCTCTGACATTCCATGTTCTGAAGTTCCTCCCAGCTTTGATATTCTCTATTCTAAAGTCTTTTGCGGCACTAATGTTCCATGTCCTGAAGTTCCTCCCAGCACTGATATTCTCTTTCTAAGGCCCTTCTCAGCTCTGATGTTCTATGTTCTGGGATCCTTTCTCCCAGCCCTGATGTCCCTCCCAGCTCCGACCCTCTACGTCCTGAGGTCCCTCCATCTGAACCCGTAAGAGAGGACGGTCATCCTCGTGCCGCCCTGCCTCTTTCCTAGGGTCACCGCGAGGACCGGTGAGCGAAGGGGAGCGAAAGCGCCTTTGAATCTACAACTCAACATACTTCCAGCCAAACAGGAGGCAGGCTTGTCAAATTCCAGGCCAGGTGAACAAAACTAAGCAGCGGGCTCGGCGCCGTTCGGCGGTGAAGCCCTTGCCCTGCCCCTTCCATTCTCTCCTTTGGCTGTGGCAGAAAGCCTCAGAGGACGGACAAAGCCTTGCTCCCGCACGCGCACCGAGAAGGGCGCCAATGGGCCTCCTTTTAAAAGGACGTCACTGCAGTCTTTTTTTTGTTTTTGTTTTTGTTTTTTTGCTAACAGATGGAATTCCCTAATGATACTTTACTTCAGCTAATATTAAAAACAACATGCATGTCCCAAGCACTCCGCTGACAACTGGGTGGTGGGGGGAGGACTCCCCAAGGGACTGGGCAACAGAGGGAAGCTGGCCCAGCACTGGACTCTTGCCACAGACAATCCATCAAGCAGAAAATAATAACAGTTCTCATTTCGACAGCACTTTACAGTTCACAGAACATGTTCTTCCACAACAACCCTGGGAGATAGAGAGACTGCGTTAGTAGCCCCATTTTACAGATGTAGAAACTGAGGCTCAGACGAGACACAAAGCGAAGCTTTGGCGGTTTCACCTTATTATGCTCAACAGAGGACAGAACTAAGACCATTTAGAGCAGTGGTTCCCAAACTTTTTTGGCCTACCGCCCCCTTTCCAGAAAAAATATTACTTAGCCCCCTGGAAATTAATTTTTAAAAATTTTAATAGCAATTAATAGGAAAGATAAATGCACCTGTGGCCATCACCGCCTCCCTGGATCGCTGCAGCATCCACCAGGGGGCGGTGGCACCCACTTTGGGAATCACTGATTTAGAGGAATGAGAAACAACAGCAGCTAATATTTAAATGGTACTTTGAAGTTTGCAAAGGGCTTTACATATATCAACTCATCTGATTCTCACAATAGCACTATGAGGTAGGTGCTACGATTGTCCCCATTTTACAGATGAGGAAACTGAGGGTCAGAGAAGTTAAGTGACTTGGCCAGAGACCTCAAGACATTGAATGTCAGAGCTAAAAAGGACTTTAGAACAGAGAATATCAAAATTGGGAGGGAAGGATCTTGGGATATAGAATGTCAGAGCTAAAAGGAATCTTAAAACAGAGAATATCAAATGGTATCACAGATAGGATTCAAACTCAGGTTCTTTTTGATTCCAAGTCTAGTTTAATCCTTTATGCCAGTGATGGGCAAACTACAGCCTTCGGGCCAGATGCAGTCCCCTGAAATGTTCTATCCATCCTGGGACATTATTCCTAATCTGACCACTATAATAAGTAGGATACAACACAAGAAACTTCCAAAGAGTTGCCTTAGAAACAGACTGACAGAGGAGCATTGCCTTTCCTTTGGCCCCTCTTTAAAAAGTTGGCCCATCACTGCTTTATGCTATCCTTTATCCTTTGCCTCAATAGTAGATGTTCTTTACCTAAAGTCTGCAAATATTTAAAAAAGATATCTGTTTTAATATAATTGGTTTCCTTTGTAATTTTATGTATTTTATTTTATTTCTTTAAAAGTACTCTTCTGGGGGCAGCTAGGTGGCTCTGGATTGAGAACCAGGCCTAGAAATTCAAGGTCCTGGGGTTTAGGCCACTTTCTAGCTGTGTGACCCTGGGCCAGTCATTTAACTCCCATTGCCTAGTCCTTACCGCTCTTCTGCCTTGGAACCAATCCACATTATTGATTCTGAGACTTAAGGTAAGGGTTTAAAAAAAGCACTATTCCGAAAAGGGTCTACAAGTTTCACTAGACCATCAAAGGGGGACACACACACAAAAGTAAAAAAAAAGAAGAAGAAAAAACTCTAGTTTATAGGGGAAAAGACTTCAGCTCAACAAAAGAACTTAATCAGAACTGTCAGACAACTGAGTGGACTGCCTTGGGAGGTAGTAAGTCTTCCATCACTAAAGTGTGCAAGGAGGGCTGGATGACCATTTGTTGGGTTTAACATAGAAGAGATTCTTACGTCAGAGACCTCTAAGTTTCCCATGAATCTAAGATTCTAAGATATGCTAAACCATGCCGAGAAAATGAAACTCCCAAAGTCCTTCCCTTCTCCCACCCCCAAGCCACCTCAGACCTGGCCCTTTACATACTCCGCCTCTGCCTTTTCCCCTTCAGTCCTCGGTTACTGCCAGCAAGATGCATCCAGCTCAGAATGAGGGCCACCACCAACAGTCCAAGCCGCATAGTCACTCCCCAGCTCCTGGCCCCCCGAAAGGCAGCGTGGTCTGGGGGCACCTAGCTCCAGCTAGTGGCTGCAGGGCTGGGTCAGCGAGGTGGGTCCCAGGTCTGGACCATAGCCCACAGCCACCATAATCTCAGTGGGTGATGGAGGAGGGCAGGGGAGGTGCAGCTCTGCTGTCAGCCCCATAGGGAATTCAGAAATTCTTTCCCCACCTTGGAGGCTTAGGGAGAGGTGGAAAGAGAGGCACTGTCACATCCAAGGACAGCTGCTTATAATTTCTGTTGGAACATTAAGGCACGTCACACCTAAATGGAACCTGAAAGGAAAAGGGGAAAAGGAGGCATTTAATCAATCAATCAATCAATCAATTAAGCATTATTAAGCCCTCTCAAATCCCCCTGCCTCTGACTTATTCTTTCCCTGAACCAAAGTCTTTCCTTTCCTTTCCTTTCCTTTCCTTTCCTTTCCTTTCCTTTCCTTTCCTNTAGTGGCATATTGGGACAGGGACTGAAATGTTTTGTACAGGGAACTCTCAGCGGAGTTTTTCTACCAAAGTAGTTCAGCAACTTCTTTGTAACTTACTGTCCTTTCCTTTCCTTTCCTTTCCTTTCCTTTCCTTTCCTTTCCCTTCCTGTCATTTCCTTTCCTTTCCTTTCCCTTCCTGTCATTTCCTTTCCTGTCATTTCCTTTCCTTTCCCTTCCCTTCCTGTCATTTCCTTTCCTATCATTTCCTTTCCTGTCATTTCCTTTCCTGTCATTTCCTTTCCTGTCCTTTTCTTTCCTTTCCTTTCCTTTTCTCCTCCCTCCTCTTTTCTCTTCCTTTCCTTTTCTTTTAAAAAACTCACCTTCTATTTTAGTATCAATTCTAGACAGAAGAATGGCAAGAACTAGGCAATGGGGGTTGAATGGCTTGCCCAGGGTCACACAACTAGGAAGTATCTGAGGGCAGGTCTGATGCTCCATCCACTGTGCTACCCAGCTGCTCCTAGAATCTTGGTATTTTCTTAGGAATACTTGGCATCTTATGGGCACAGGAACCAAAGTTGCTAATATTCCTAGAAGCATGGGCTTGGGAGGAGTTGTACAAATCAGTTTGTTCCTGTCTCAGAGCAGCTCGGGCCCTCCTTCACACCAGACTACTGAACATTCTGAGACATAAGAGAGATCTGGGAGCCCCATTGCTCCCCTGACCTGTTGTGACTCTAAGAAAGATATCAACAACTTGAAACAACTTGAATGCAGAAAAGGGATACTCTGGAGGGTGAGACTGGAGACCGTACTCTGCAAGGATTCCTGGAAAGAATTGCTGGTATTTAGCTTAGAGAACAGTATTAGCAAACATTTACTTTGTGCCAGTTACTGTGCTAAGTGCTGGAGATATTTTTTACAAAAAGGAAAAACAGAAAAACAGTTCCTGTCCTCAGGGAGATTACATTCTAATGGACAAGATACACATATGTAGGCTTGTACAACATAGATGCAGAGTAGAGAAAAAATAAATTGAGAGATGAAAGCACTAGTAGCTGGGGAGCCTGGGAAGTCAATCATTCTTCATCTGCCAGGTTCTAGAAATAGAAATTCAGAAAACAAATAATTCCTATTCACAAGGACTTTGCTTTTTTTTTTTTTTTTAACCCTTAGTCTTAGTATCAATTCTAAGACAGAAGAGTGACAAGGACTAGTCAATGGAGGTCTAGTGACTTGTCCAGGGTCACACAACTAGGAAGTGTCTGAGGTCAAATTTGAATTTGGGTCTTCTTGACTCCAGACAGGCCTGGCACTCTATCCATTGTGCTATCTAATCATCCCAAGGACTTGCCATTCTAGTGGGTGACACAAACAACAAAATAAATAAATAAATAAATATATGTGTGCATGTATGTGTGTGTACATGTCTGTCTAGAATAAATTAAAAGGTTAGTAAATACGACTTTATACAAAGTAGTTGAATATAGTAGTTTGAGGAAGAAGTTGGGGACATCAGGAAGACTTCATGTAGAGGGTAGTCTTTGAGCTTGATCTTTTTTCTTTTTATTTTTAAGTTCCTACCTTCTGCCTTATAATCAACACTGAGCATTGGTTCCAAGGCAGAAGACTGGTAGGGTGGTAGGCAATTGGAGTTAAGTGACTTGCCCAGGGTCATACATCTAAGAAATGTCTGAGGACAAATTTGAACTCAGGACCTCCCATCTCTAGGCCTCTTCAATCCACTGAGCCACCAAGCTGATCCTGAGTTTTATCTTAACTGAAGAGAAAGGGCAGCTCAGTGACTCACTGGATAGAGAGCCAGGCCTAAAGACAGGAGGTCCTGAGTTCAAATGTGGCCTCAGACATTTCCTAGCCATTTAACCCTGGGCAAATCATTTAATCCCCATTCCTTGGTCCTTATCTTCTGCCTTGGAACCAGCATTCAGTATTGATTCTGCAACAGAAAGTAAGGGTTTAAAAAAAAAAAAGGAAGAAGAAGACTTGGGTGGAAATAAAAAAAGGAAATGCCTTTCAACCAGTGCAAAGGCAAGGAGGTAAGAGATGGGAGTGTCTTGTGTGAGAAGCAGAGAAAGGCCATTTTAGTTGGGTTGAAAGGTGGAAGGGAAGGCTGGGAAGAAAGGTTGGGGTGAGGCTGTATAGGGCTTTTAAAGTCAATCAGGGGAATTTATAGTTTATCCAAGAGGCAATGGGAAGCCAGTAGAGTTGTTGGAGCAGGGGGGAAGGAACCCTTTGCGCTTAGGGGAAAATGACTGTAGAGGCACGGTACTGGTTGGACTGGACAGGTGAGAGACTTGAGGCAGGGAGACTGATCTGGAAGCTGTTGAAATGGTCCAGGACAGAAGTGATGACCACGGCGGGGGAAGCAGAAAGAAGGAGTCAGATGAGAAAGATGGTGCAGATCTAGGAATGACAAGACTTGCTAACAGATCGGCTATGTGGGTTGGGGCAGAGAGGAGATGAGGATAATGTCAAGGTCACGAACCTGGCAGAATGGGAAAGAGGGTGGTGTTTTTGACAGAAAAAGGGGAGTTTGGAAAAAGGAAGGGCTTAAGGGGAAAGAGGATGAGTTCAATTTTGAACATGTGGAGTTTGAGATGGCTCTGGAACATCTAGTTTGCAGTTGGTGTCGAAGAACTGAAAGGAAGAGAACGGGGCTGGATCAGTGCCTCTCGGAGTCACTTTAGCATAGAGATGACAGTTAAATTCATTGGAGATGGGGCAGGTAGGTGGCTCAGTGGATGGAAAGCCAGGAGGTCCTGGGTTCAAATCTGGCCTCAGATACTTCCCAGCTCTATGACCCTGGGCAAATTGCCTACCACTCTGCCTTGGAACCAACATATAGTATTGATTCTAAGACGGAAGGCAAGGGTTAAAAAAAAAAGAAAAAAAGAACAGGGGAGAAATGATTATGTTTGAAGGTGCTTGAGAAAGCTAGAGATTCTAAAAGGTGGATGGGGAGGTAGCAGAGCATTCTAGGTATGAAATCCTAAGAATAAACTTTCTAACAATCAGAGCTGAGCAACTATGAAGTGGACTGCCCCATAAAAACAGCAATTAGCATCTGGATAGTAATTGAAGGTTTGCGAAGCACTTTATATGCATTAACTCATTTGGACCTCATGGACCTCTCTAGGAAGGGGATGTAATTATTATGATCACTTCCATTTTACAGGGGAGGAAACTGAGGCTCAAAAAAGTTAAGGGACTTACTCAGGGTTACACAAACTAGTATGTATCTGAGTTGGAATTTGAACCGAATAAGTCCCAATTGATATCCACTATGCTTTCCATTTGAATTCTTTTTGACTTTATGAGGAAGGTGCTATTAAAAAAAAAAAAAACCCTACTTTCTGTGTCAGTACCAACTCTGAAACAGAAGGGCAAGAGCCAGACAAATGGGGTTGAATGACTTGCCCAAGGTCACCCAGTTAGGAAGTGTCTGAAGTCACATCTGAAGCCAGGCCCTCCCAACTCCAGGTGCCCTTGTAGATGCTATTATAAAACTCTATCTTACAGATGAAGAAACCAAGGCTCAGAAAACTCATGGAATTTGTCCAAAGTTACCCTGTTTAGTGCTACATGAAATTGAAACCCAAGTTCTCCTGATTCCAAGTCCAGAGCTCTTTCTACTATACCTTGAGGCATTTCAAAAAGAATGAGCTCCCCGTCACTGGAGGTGTTCAGGCAGATTCTGGAACTACCTCTCCTCTTCCCCCAGCCCCATTCCCTCTCCAGTCAGAGCTACCGACAGACAATCCTTCGGCTATCAGTAGAGGGCGAACCTGTTTGCCCAAAGCTGGGATTCTAAGCCTTCACCTTTCCTTGAGGTCCTTGTTCTCTAGCCCTGTGGGCATTGGTTGGATTCTGTCCCTCTCTCGGGGCTGGGCAGGGAGGAGAGAAGGGAGACTTCCTGGGGGCACAGAAACTTCTGACACAGCAGGGCGGGCGGCCACTGCCATTGTGCCGGAATAAAAGAGGCAGCAGGCGCCACTCAGGCCAACGACACAGAAAATTAGGCTAATCCCCCCTGGCAGCTTTGCTGGCCAGAGTGACCCAGACAGCCCTGAGTCCATCCCCTTCCTCTCCCATCAGCCCCCCCTCCCACCATCCCACCCAGCAGAGCCTAGGGATGGGAGTCCAGGGCATCCACAGAGCAGAGGCTATGTTATCCCGGAAGTTCGATTATGTAGACTCTGAGCCCATCCTGGGAACATAACCCTTTCCATACACATTCATTCACACGCATTCTTTCATACTTAATCACGTTCCCTTCTGCCCATTCTTCCCCTAAAGTCCTCCTCTGATGCCTCATTGGGTCACCGAGGGGACCGTGGCTTCTCGAAGGGTAACAAAACAAAACAAAACATCAAAACAACCCTTTTTTAAGGGGAAAGTCTCACCCTGAATAAGCATGAGAGGTTGGCCAGGCTGCTCCGACTTTAGAATCAGAGCTCTGACCATTATACCAACTGGCTCCTCAATCAAGTGACAGTAAAGGCCTTAGCAAAACTTAAAGGGCTCCAGAAATGTGAGCTGCTGTGGCGGGGGTTCCTACCATCCATCTGACCTGTTCCCCAAAGAGGGAAACCAGAAGAAAAGGAGACTTGCCATCTCTGTCTTTGTCTTTGCATAGGGCTGGAATATGCTCGCTCCCCTTCCTTCCTTCCTTCCTTCCTTCCTTCCTTCCTTCCTTCCTTCCTTCCTTCCTTTTTTTCCTCTTTCTCTCTTAAAAAAAATCCACTGGTTTCTGTGGGTTTTTACCCAGCTTGCACACTCACAAAATTAAATCCCATGATCCCATTGCTGAGAGGCAGTCTCACACAGTAGGAGATAGAGAGCTGATCCTGAAGTCAGGAGGACCTGGGTTCAAATTCTGCCTCTGTTTTATATAGCTATAAGAGGCGAGGAAAGTCCCCTTCTCTCTCTCCATGCCCCAGGCTAGCCAAGACCTTATGTCCAAGTGAGAATGGAGATCCTTCAGTAGTAAGACTCAGAAACATCGTATTTATGCTTAAACTCTTGTCTCCTTCAGGGAACATATTTGAATATATTTAAAGCATTTATATACTTTAAGATTACAAAATATTCTCTCTTTCAATAGATAGATAGATAGCAGGATTTCTAGATAATCATGTTTGATCATCATTGCAACACTATGAGATAGGTGCCATGATGGTCCTCATTTTGTAGAGGAAAAAACCGAGGCTGAAAAAGGTTGAGTGACTTGTCCAGGGTCACACAGCTAATGGATATATTTCTTTTAAATCTAGTATTCTTTCCTGGGTAGCCATCTCCTGAATCCCTGGACCCTGAGCTCTCCAAGCTGGCCTGGAATAGCTAGGTCTTGCTGAGTCTAGGGAGCCTGACTTCTCTGACAGCTCCCTCAGAAAAGTCTGCCCCTCCCTGAGATGGACCCCTCCTTCCCCAGAGCCTCCTCACATCAGCCCAGAAAGATAAAAAAGGTCCAGCAGGAAGATCAGGGCACCTCCCCTGGCCTCTAGCCCTTTTCCTCCTAAACTCCCCCAATCGTCCCCTCACTGCCTGCCCTGAGACACCCAGATTGACCATCCCCCAAGCTCCCCTTTACAATCGGCTCTCCTATCCTCTGGTTTCCCAGAGCCCACCAGGGGAGGAGATAAATCATTATCTAGCTGGAAGTTCAGGACCTCCTTCCCCTCCTCACCCAAGACCCTCCACCCCACCCCCACCCAAGCTTTGAAGGCTACCCACAAGCTCAAGTGGTTAAGCTGCCTGGGAAGAGTGTTTATGTGAAGCTGAGGGATCTCGCCTGGCATTTCAGCAGAAGCCTGCAGGGAATCCTCAGTCACCCCTAAAGGCCTCCTTCAACCCCATGAGGCTCCTTTGAATTACTCCCCCAGTGATACCCCTATTACCTGCCAATGAGCCAACGTCCCACTCAATCTCCCCAAGGAGCTCTTTTCTATCCTCAACCCCACCTCCCTCCAGGTTTTCCCAGTCTTTATCCTGCCCGATGCTCTCACCACTTCTCTCTCCAAAGAAGTCCATCTCTAGTCATTACAGTAGCACAGAAGATAAGAATTGGAAGGGGCCTGGAGCATGCCTAGTTCTCACCCTGATAGTCAGATGCATAAGTCATTTTTTTTCGGGGTGGGGGGAGGTTCGTCATAATTGTAGGGATAAAGGTAAAAGCCCAGTCATGTACGGGAGAGAGTGATAGGGTCCTGAACCCTTGGTCGGGGATGGGATGGATCCTTGTTGCTTAGAATTAAATCTAGCAGGGACTTTCTAGCCCAGCCGTTTTCATTTTTACAACTGAGGAGGTTAAGAGAGGATAAGAGGTTCACACAGCAAATTAGTAGAGCCGGTGCTAGGGTCCAGGACTCCTGGTTCCTTTCCCCCTAACTGTAAGCCATCTGGCAGAAAGACTTCAACGTATCCACCATCCTCCAGGCCACTAGTCTGTAATCTCAAAGATGCCGCAAACCCAGGATATTCAGAAGGACACTTAGTCCCACTGAGTACATCCTCAGAAAGGAAGGACTGGGCGCCCCAACTTTCTTGTAAGTTACCCGATTTCCCTAAGATCGCCAGCAGATGGGTACTAGGGAGCCAGTCAGCCAACATGTATCTATTAAGCATTTCATTAAGCACTAGCAGTGGGGATTCAAGTTAAGGCAGTGACGGAGAACAAGTCAGTGACTTAGAAGTCTGGGCTCTCTACAGAGAAGGGTCTGGGGCCCTGGTCTTATGGACTGGGTCCTGCTGGGCAGGTTGAGTGAGTAGAGACAGACAGGGCAGTTTCTCAAAGGCCTTTTCTGCATGGGCTGCACTGGCTTAGGAGCAGGAGGATCAGAGAGGAAGAAAGGAGGAAGAAAGTTGGTGATTGGGGAGTGGGGGGGTGGGACAGTCACTTCTTAACAATATTCCAGTATTGGTGAAGATGGGGAAAGGGAAAAGGTCAATGAATAAAAAGGTATCAATAGCCAAGGCCCTCCAAGGCCCCCAAATTCCACTTTGCGTGACACTGCACTGTAAATATGACTTCTCATTGGAGGGCTTCTGGTGATGGTGTTGCCAAAGGGCCTCACCTGTTCTTAATCTTCCTAGGATGAGAGAGTCCTCCAACCCCAGTTTCCCTCCTCTCTTCCTTTCCTCCTGTGAAATGCCATCTTCAGAAGAAGGAAGAGGCACCAGAATAGGGGTTCCACTTGACTCCCATCCCAAAATGCAAGGAAGGGGTGTTAGCTAGAGATTGTTACCTAGAATATAGGCATGGGGTTGATGGATGGAAAAGAGGGAGATCCAGCTAAGGGGTATGACAAGGGAGAAGGGGACACAGCTGTAGGGTTGTGGCTTGGTGAAAAGGGACACAGCTGGGGGCACTGTGGTCAGGGAGAAGGTAGCTAGGGCTTAAGTGGAGAGAAGAGGGGAGGGGAGGGACACAGCTGGGGAAGGGGCATGGCTGAAATAACTTTCACTCTCTTGTTTGCAAATTCAATCAGGATAAATTGGTGCTTGGGAGCCTGATACAAACAGAAAATGTAAACCATCCCCATTCTCCCCCACCCCTCCCTCACTTACTCCTTGGGGGATGGGGGCTGTGCATTGGGGAGAGGTTTGAAGCCTAATCCCATCACTGGCCCAGCCTGAGCTGATGTATTATACCTCGGCAGACTGGTAGGGGGTGGGGGAAAGGGGCTGCAGGGGGCAGCCCTAATGTAAACCTGACCTGTGGGAGATTTGTGTCTCCCTCAGATAGAGCTGAGCCAGATGCTAGGGGACCCAGAAGGTGAGGAGAGGCCCCTCCCATGGGGGTGAGGGGAGAGGAAGTGGAGTGCAAGGCAAATAAAATCTTTCCAACCCTCATGGGCCCTCCCCAAGCCCAGAGTCAACCCAGGTCACTTTCTACCCAAGCAGACTTATGTGAAGCCCCCTCCCCCCTTCAGGCAAGGGCCAGGAGAAGCAGTCCCTTGGGATCTAAGTGGCCACAATGCAGCAAAAGAGAAGCCCAAGAGACTTAGTTTAAGTCCCTGTTTGGGGTTTATCTCTACCCCATTCCCCTACCAGGCTTCAGCTCATTTCAGTCTGCATCCCTGGCCCCCCAAGTATGGGGGGAGGGGAAGGTGGGAAGGAGAGGGAAGATGATGATGGGAGGAGGCGAGAAGAATAGTAAATTGTCCTCCTACTCCCTGACTCCAGTCTTTTCTAGCTCTCAGCTCTGGCCACACAGCAATTGCCCTCTGAACAGTACTAGGACAGGGGCCAGAAGAAAGTGAAGGATGGGCATGGGGGTAGCATGGGAATAGAGGCTTTGGCGGCGGGTGGAGGGCTTGGGGGGGGTGAAGAGACCCTGGAATGGGGAGACAGAGGCCTTTGGGATAGGGAATTCCTTCACCTGGGTCCCTTGGCTGTCCTCCTTATCACTGCTTCAGACCCATCGGGCAGGTGCTGGAAATAAACGAGGTTCCTCTACCACCTGCCCCCTCCCCTTATTACTCCCCCTACCCAAAGGGAGAGGCCGATCTGTCCAGTCTCAGGCTCCCAAGCGGTCTGGTCCACAAGGGTGGAGGCTCTCTTGGCGGGAGGGGGTGCCAAGCCCTGGTCCCTCCACCCTCCCCCACCCAATTTCAGGTAGAATCAGGATCTCTGCTCTCAGTCCCAGGCAGGACCGAGATGTCGGCGTCTTTACCTCGGCTGGTTTCGCGATGCCCCAAATCCGACTATGCTTGGGCCCCAGCTATCCTTCCCTGTCCGGTCCGAAGCAGTCCTGAAGGCAGGGACAGGGGCCGGGAGGGGGCGAGGGGCGCTGCCGGCCAGCCCCGTGCGCCCAGCCTCCCGCGCCCCCTCTCCTCCGCTCGGCTAGGCTCAGCTCCTCCCGCTCCCAAATTGCTCAATCTGCAGGCAAGGGAACTGAGCCGAAGGCTCACCCTCTCCCCGGCTGGTGCCCCACCCCTCTTTTCGGTCCTTTGGCACCTCCCCTAACTCCCACCCGGCCCCGCCCCGCCCCGGGCTCTGTTTGGATCTTTCGCTCCCCTTCTCAAGCTGTCGTCTCTCGGAGAGAAACCGTGCCTTTATCTCGCTCTTTCTGCCCTTCTCTCCGTGCGTCTCTGGCAGCGTGGGGCTTCCCGGCTGTGCCTTTCCTTCGGCCTCTAGAGGAGCGGCTGGCTGTCTGACTTTCGGTCTCGTCTCCCAGGCGGTTTCTATCTTTCTCAATCTCTTTATCCCCTCCCTCGCAACTTCCAGTGAAAGTGTCTGTGTCTGTGGCCTGTCTCGGTCTCTTCTGTTTCTGTCCCCTGGAGCTTCAGACTCATTGTGGGGCTACTTCTCTCTGCTCCCACCAGAGTGGGAATCCCCAACCCTCCTGCCCTCTCCAGCCTCATTCCCTTCTCATCCCCCAGATTCTCGGAGCAGGCCATTCCAGAATTCCTCAGCCCCCTCCCCAAAGTGGGGCGGGGGAGGGGCGGGAGGAAGCCCAGGGAGTTTGTCGTGGTGGTCCAGGGGAGAGGACTTGGTCTAGAGTAGATATACACAAGAGAGCTTGCATACAGTTAAGCATTTGATAAATGCTTGTGAATTGGAGACGCTATGCTGTGAGGCGAACGCTAGCCTGGGAGACCGACCTAACTTTGCTGTACCCGTGTGACAGTGGACAAATCCCTTCCCCTTTCAGAGCCTCAGTTTCCCCTTTCTGTAAAATGAGAGGCTGAACTAGAGGATTTCTAATTACCCTGCCAGCTCTCACATTTTGTGTTCTATGATTCATGCCTAGTTTGAACACAGAGACACTCTTAAATGTTCTTGCTTAGTTTTCGCCCACCGAGTCACACCCTGTTGAATGCCGACCCAACTTGGGGAAACCACGGGCTGAGAATTAGAACACTGAGCTCCTCTGTGATCCTTTGTTTCTTCTGGAAGGGATCTTGAAGATCATCTAATGATCCAGTGCCTATATTTTGACAGGTGGAGAAACTGAGGATTCCAAAGGGGAGTTGCTGCCCAAGGACACACAAGGAGTTAGCATTAGTTAAGTATCTAAGTTCAGTTAGTGCAGAAATGGTACCTTAGAGGCTAGTCCCCTTTCTACAGGTTCCTTGAAGAACCCATATCAAGTCTTGGTTCTAGGGAAATAAAGAGATCTCAAAGAAATTTGGCCTGGGATTTGGGGACTCTCATGTCCTTTCATTAATGACATGAATCCCAAGGACTTAGGAATGGTGTCTCCAACCCATCAACCTTGTCAATAAAGATGTTCTAGGAGGCCGACTGACTGTCATAGGCACACATACACTCTCACAGATAGCATTGCACGATGGGAAAAACTCTACCTTTGAAGTCACATCCTATCTGCAACTACTACCTGCATGACCTTGGGCAAATCAGTTAAGTCCTTCAGGACTTAACTTGCTCACCTAGAAAATTTTAGAATTGAATGAGTTCTAACTTTAAATATATGATCCAAAGTCTAGATCTAGGTGAAGGAAGCTGTGTGCTTCATTACTCCCAGAAGAAGATCGAGGCTTGAAGCTTGGTTTCATGGTTTACTACCGCTAAGTAATACTATTTTGGTAAAATTCAATTTGATTAAAGAACAATTAAGGGTCCGATATGTCCAGTCACTTAATCTCTAGGCCTATTTCTTCATCTGTAAAACAAAGGGGTTAGATTATGAGATTGTTTCCATACCTAAATATTTTGATATGACAAGGATTAAGGACTGGTACAGTCGGCATGGAAATACCATGATCTTCAGGGTGAAATTGAGCTATCCCCACTAAGGACTGAACAAAGAAAGCTGGGCTGAAATTTCATCCAGGATGATCAAAGATCTAGAGCTGGAAGGGACCTTGAGGTCATCTAGTCTAACTCCCTCATTTTATAGATGAGGATACAAAAAGATTAATTGACTTACCCAAGGTCACACAGGTAATAAGAGAGCCAGACTTCAAACTCAGTTTCTGTGACTCTAAATTCAGCATTCTTTTTATTTACTGCACCAGAATTTAGGTTAGACTGACAGGGGTGGGTGTGGTTCACAGAAATAACTAGCAGATGAAGGTTGTGGAATCTATCCCTGATTAACAAGAGAGAAAGAATAAAGCTTGTCTCTGTAGGTGGATGTGGGGGTCTGGGAGTAGAGTACAGACCAGTCCTTTACCCTTTCTGGGTCTCAGTTTTATCCATCGTCAAAATAAAGTGGTTGAAAAACACAATCTCTAAGATTTCCTTCCAACTCTAAATATTCTAAGCTTATGCCTCTGCTGGGATTCAGAGGGATGGCTAGAATGACCTTTAGAGAATCATAATGATGTCCAGACGGTAGCAGGGATGGAGAACTATGACCCTTTGAAATGTGGGCGAGAATGTCCTTGCTTTGAGATGGACAGCTGAGAACAAAATGTCCCATAGTGTGGGCTCTGTCTAGCAGAGGGGTAATAAAGAGGAGGGAGAAGAGGAGCAGCCTTTTCTATGGGAGGGGGAAGCACCACTCTGGCTCCCTCTCTCTTTCCCCCCTCCTCACCCAACCACTGCTTTGCCCTGCAGGGCTCTCCTTGCATCTTCTTGGCTTCTGCATCTCTCTGGCCGCTGGCCCCGATCCCTGTGCTAATCAAATAGCCCCAAATGCCGAAAACTCAAATGTTTATTTTATTTTATTTTTTTACACACTTGCATAACTCCCCCAATAAGCCAAGCCAGGCACTGGGGGTTTGGATTTGTTTTATTTTGTCGCATTTTTTTAGAAAGGAAGAAGAAAGAAAGGCAGGCCAAACACCCAACCCATAAAGCTGTCCCAGGCCAGGCTCTGGGCTCCAGACTCTGGTTTCTCAGCTGAACGGAAGGTTTACAGCAGGGCTCAGCCTGGGTCTGGGCTATAGATTCTCCCTACCATGAGTCACTACTGGTTGTGGGAATGATCAGAAAGGGAAAAGGGCCAGGTGAAAGTCCCCATTGGGAGTGAAGCTACCAGCCAGTCTAGCCCCTGGCTCCTGGGGCACAGAAAGTCAATCCATGTAAAGTTTCTCTTCCCCAGAGGCCCTGCCATGTTATGGTGGTAGGGGGGTAAGGGGAAAGGGGGAGCAGTGCTGGGTGGGAGGCAAGCAGAATTTTGGACCTTGCCTTGTGGGCTCTTTTCTCAACTAACTTGGGCATGAGCCCCCTAGACCTTTCTGAAAACTGACCTCCTGAGGACTGACTCCAGGCCAGTGGATAGAGTACTTGACTTTGCAAACAAGAAAGAAGGCAGAAGACCCAAGTTCACATTCTTTCTCAGATACTTTTTTGCTGCATGAACCTGACAAATCATTCAAGTTCTTGGTCCCTATATCTCTAAAATGATGATAATTATAGTATCTGATTGATACAGATATTGCCAAACATTGAAAGAAATTGAGTCAGTTTGGTAGCTCAGTGGCTAGAAAGTCAGGCCTGGAGGCAGGAGGTCCTGGGTTCCAATTTGACCTCAGACACCTCTTAGATGTGTGACCCTGGGCAAGTCACTTAACCCCCATTGCCTAGCCCTTACAACTTTTCTTCTGCCTTGGAAATAATTCTTCATATCAATTTTAAGACAAAAGATAAGGGTTTAAAAAAAATCAAAAGAAATTGTACATTAAGTATTTTGTAATACTTAAAGTTTTTTATAAATGCTATTGTTATTGTTATTCTTCTTCTTCTTCTGTGATCCTACTAACCTCAAACATCAGTGACAGTCCTCCTTGTCTTATCATAGGGCTGATCAACCAGCAGAAGGCTATGAGAAATGTTATTGGACACAGACTTACTTCTTCTTCTCTCTTGTTCCCCACAATCCCTGGCTGCCTGTTTACTAAGCCCAATCCCATTGAAATAGAGAATTTTCTGAGAAGTGACACCAGGCAGCTATGTGGCAGAGAATGTTAGGCCTGGAGTAAGAAAGATTCATCAGACTTCGAACCCAGCTTCAGATAACTTACTAACTCTGTGACTCTGGGCAAGTCACTTAACCCTGTTTGCCTCGGTTTCCTCATCTATAAAATGAACTGGAGAAAAAAAATGGTGAACCATTCTAGCATCTTTGCCAGGAAAATCTCAAATGGACAATCCAGAAAGATGGAGAATTCTATCCACTTCAATTCTGCATGGCATTGTGGAGAGTGTACTGGTCTTGGAGTTGGAAAGTCCCGTGCTCAAATCTGTCCCAGATACTAGCTTCATAACTGGGCAAATCACTTAACCTCTGTTTGCCTTAGTTAATCATCTTTGGAGATGACAGACAAATCAACGGAAGTCACATGATTATCTCAATAGATGCAGAAAAAGCCTTTGACAAAATACAACCCATTCCTATTGAAAACACTAGAAAGTATAGGAATGAAAGTGTTTCCCCCCCCAAATAATAAACAGTATTTATTTAAAACCATCAGCAAGTATCATCTGCAATGAGGATAAGCTAGAAGTCTTCCCAATAAGATCAGGAGTGAAACAAGGATACCCATTATCACCTCTATTATTTAATGTTATATTAGAAACGCTAGCGATAGCAATTAGAGAAGGAAAAGAAATTGAAGGGATTAAAATAGGCAATGAGGAGACTAAGCTATCACTCTTTGCCGATGATATGATGGTCTACTTAAAGAACCCCAGAAAATCAATGAAAAGATTACTGGAAATAATTAATAACTTTAGCAAAGTTGCAGGGTACAAGGAGATGACAGAGACAACTCCTCTTAGGCTCTCTTCTCTTTAGGATCTCTGGTGCTGATTAACCATCTCCAGGTTGCAGGGTCTCCCTCCCTCTGAGAAAGCTTGAACTGGGGGCTCTCCCTCCCTAACCCTCCCTTTCCTTTGTCCCCATTGCCCAGGATGAAAACATGTTTCCCCTCCCCTCTAGTGAGTGCGTAGCCCCCATCATCTCCTAGACCAAAGCCACAGTCTGAGTGATCTCTATTACATAGTGGAAAGGGCAAGAATTTGATCTAACGTGTATTAAGTGCCTATAATATGCAAGGAATTATGGCTTAGTAGAGAGAGAGAGCTGTCCTTGGAATCAGGAAAACCTGGGTTTTACACGTGTGATTATGTGATTCTAGCCAGGTCACAACCTCTCCGGAACCCCAGACACCATAAACTCCACATCTGTATTTATAGAGGAAGCCATTCACCAGGAATGACTTGTTGTTATTGTTTTCCACTAGAGTTTTAAAGTATCAGCCACTCCAAGTATATACGTGACTCAGGTTGATAAATGCCAGGCCTGGATTGGGTTCAAATCTGGCCTCAAACATTTCCTAGCTATGTGACCCTGGGCAAGTCACTTAACCTCAGTTATCTAGCCCTTGCCCTTCTTAGAATTTTTACTGACAGAAAGTAGGGTTTGTTTGTTTTTTTAAGGGCTTTACCCCTAATCCAGCCTCTTTCAGATCCCTGTTTTCCACCTCTCATTTCAGGTCAAGAGGCTTCTGATTCCTCCCACCCCAACCAGAGGCAGTTCAGCCTTCATTTCAGAGTGAGGCCGCCTAATTCTCTCTATTCTCACAGCCATGCATCCCAGGATGTTTAGGAGGCAGGAGGAGAGAGAAGAAAGCAGCAGGGTCCAGAGGCTGCCAGGTCTGGGACAGAACACCCTACCTCACTTACTCCCTGAGGACAGGAGGCAGGCACTATTTAAGAGCGTGCCTTTAAATGGCCAGCAAGCTGGGGAGCTGGGAAAGGGTCATCTGGGAGAGGGAAGGAGGACTGGCATTTTAAAGAAGCCGATCCTTCTGTCAGTCAGCTGTGATGGACAGGCGTAGCACATGTTTCCAATGAAGGTCCCACACCTGCATTCCCAGCCTGCCCTAATGGAGTTAGCCTTGTGGCCTCCCTCATTAACAAAGCCTTGGTGTAGCTCAGGTTTCTGGGTCCCAGTTCCTAGATGTAACCTGTGGGCTATCACTGGGGAGGGGAGGGAGAGATGGAGGCCCTTTTTCCAACACTGAACTGGGTAGAGGGAGGTTAGAGAGGGCAGGAGGATTCAGGAAACCTAACAGCTCTTAGGAACCTGACTTGAAAGGGCAACTTGTTCAACTCCTTGTCTCTAAATTTTGCTAGTGGAGGCATAATAACAACTACGGACACATCTAACTCCTGAAGCTTGGGAAAGTTCTTTATGCATACATATTACTTTTTCCATTGCTCAAAATGATCTTAGGAAGTAAGTGCTATAATTATAATGATCATCCTCCCCCATTTTACAGATGATTAAACTGAGGCTGGGAGAGATCACATCAATACCTGCCTAAGATTACATAGCTATTTAATGTTTGAAGTGGGAGTTCAACCAAGGTCACCTTGACCCTAAATCCAGCACTCTATCCAGTAGACCAGTGATGGCGAACCTTTTAGAACCTTTTAGAGACTGCATGCCGTGTCCTACCACCCCTTATCACCTTACCTCAGTCCAGGAGAGGGAGAAAGTGAGGGCAGTGGTCCAGGTGCTCTGCTCAGGGGAGAGAGTAAGCACTTCAATTGGGTTGTTGGGCAGAGGGGCTGGGAGGCATGGAGAGAGAGAAGGGAGCAGCTCTGCGGAGTCTCTCTGCCTTTCTAGTACTATCTCTGGTAGGTGGTACATGCTCACAGAGAGGACTCTGCATGCCATCTTCGGCATGTGTTCCATAGGTCTGCCACCATGGCACAAGACCATAGGGTCACTGTAGAATGGACTGCTGCTTAACGATGGGTTGGACTCTGCATGACTATGTCTGCTCTCTGCGGTACTTTCCAGTACTGAGTTTTAGCGTTTCTGCCAGGATGCCCTCCAAATGCTGGGAATGTGCCCCCCAATGTCCAAATTTGCCTCGATCAAATATCAGCAAGCGTTTCTGCATAGTAATTTTTAGACTTATTCTCAGAGCAACCCTGGCAGTGTATGGATACCTCCTTACACCATTATTTGTCCATTTCTTAACAGAACCATAAGTAGGAATTATTGCACCTTAGTCACCTTTGGATGGGTTGGGCTATGGCGGTACAAAAATCAACTCTAATGACTCCTTGCCTTTAGGGTAAAAATACCAACTCCTCTAGTTGAAATACTAAATATTGGTTGCAAGACAGAAGAGCAGTAAGAACTGAGCAATAGGGGTTAAGTGACTTGCCCAGGGTCAACATGATTAGGAACTATCTGAGGCCATATTTGAACCCAGGATTTCCTGACTCCAAGTCTGGCACTCTATCCACTGAGTCACCTACTTGCTCCTCTGATTGACTTTTAAAGCCTTTTACATTTCAACTCCAGGCTCATTGCATATGACCCTCTTCTATAGCCTTGATGTTCTGGAAAGCTTGCTGCTTCTACTATATGACCTTCTACTTCCTAGAATGCCTTTCCTTTTAGCCTCTACCTGGTAGAACCCCAAACCTATCCTAATCTTCTTGGCCTCTAACTACTCAATCTCTGAAATTATCTGGTATTTACTAAATCTGCATGCATACATACACACACAAACACACACACTATATTAGCTACATATTATTTATTACACATATATTGTATATATGTGGTAAATACATATATATATACATATATATATATACACATTCTATTTTTTATATTATCTGGTACCAGTGATATGTCATTCATTGTATCAATTGTGAACTGGGTGCATTGTTAAATGAGGGGGAATGCAAAGAGAAATAGGAATTATTATCATGTCATATCATATATTATGTTATGTTTTATTATATTATGTTATATTATATTATGCTATATTGTGTTATATTGGGTTATATTATATTAGGCAGTTACATGTTGAAGCAGATCAAGCACTGGACTTGGAGACAGGAAGACCTGACTTAAAATTTGACCTCAGACACTTAACTAGCCATGTGAACCTGGGAAAATCATTAAACTTCTATCTGTCTCAGTTTTCTCATCTGTAAAGTGGGAATGATAACTGTACCTGGGTTATTGTGAGGATAAAATAAGATAATATTTCTAAAGCTAATAAAGATAACATTTCTATTTTATAAACCTTAAAATGCTCTATAAATCCTAGATATTAGTGGGAAGAATAAATATCAATCAATAACCTTGTATTATATAAATGGATATAGATAGATATGTGTATCCGTTTGTGTGTGAATAACATTGTGAACAAATGTTACTCCTTGAGGGTACGGAATGTTTCATTTCTATTTCTGTATTTCTGTATCCCCATTGTCTAGCTCGGTGTCTTGCCCAGAGTAGATGCCTAAGAAATAAATGCTTAGGGGCAGCCAGGTGGCTCAGTGGATAGAAAGCCAGACCTAGAGATAGGAGGTCCTGGGTTCAAATCTGACCTCAGACGATTCCTAGCTGTATGACCCTGGGCAAGTCACTTAATCCCCATTGCCTAGTCTTTACCACTCTTTTACCTTAGAACCAATACACAGTATTATTGACTCTAAGGTAAGTGTTATTTAGAAAATAAAAATGAAAAAGAAATAAATGCTTGTTTATTGAACTGCATCCAGTTACAATGAGCACTTAAATAAATGCCTTGGTATTCCTGGTACCTAACACTGTGCCTAGTGCACAGTTCAAAATAAAGACCTATTGACTTATGATGAAGAATGCTATCCTCCCTCCGGAGAAAGAACCATTAGCGTCAGAATGCAGATCAATTATAGAATGCAGAGATTGTTTGGGTTTTTATTTTGGAGTTTTGGTTTTCTCTGACTATTCTCTCATGAAAATGAACAGTATAGAAATAGGTTTTGCATGATAATACACAGTAACTCAGATCTATTTGCTTGCCAGTTCCAGGAAGAGGGGAGAGAAGGGAAGGAGGGAGACGATTTGGATTGTATAACTTTGGAAAACTTATGTGGAAATTTGTTATCACGTGGAATTGATAAAATAAAATATCTTTGCCAAATAAATGCCCATTGAATGAACGGGCTGCCCATATAATCATTTAAGCACGTGGCAGCTCATTCTCACTCCACAGAGTCCAGCCTTTTCTCTACACTCTTTGGGGGGAAAAGTAGGCCCTGAGAGAAGAGGGCCATGATGATGAAGTGATATGGTGCAGCCTGGGCAAGGGCTACAAGCTGAGGCACTGGGGCCACAGGTGCTATGTGGCAGGTAGATCAGGGCAATGCGGTAGATGTGATTTACCTAGATTTGATTTCATTTGATTTGGGACTGGGTTTCCCTCTCTTGCCTGGTCTGGAAGTACAAGGGCCACTCACGGGCCCCAGCCCCACTACTGACTGAGGACAAAAGCTTTGACCTGTTCCATTTTTGAGCTGAGCCAATTTGTCCCTCCTTAGGTGTCCTGATATTGCCCCCACCCCAAGGGCTCACTATATTGATGCTAGACTTAAACTAAAAAGTCTAAAACAGAACGTATTATTTTTCCCTCTAAACCCTCTCCTTTCCCATGACTATGGAGGGCTACACTATCCTCTCAGTCCTTTGGGCTCACAACCTAGGACTCAGCCTGATTCCTCATTATCTCTCAACAACCCCCACCTCCTCCACCTTTGCTCCCTGCAATCGCCTTTTTTTAAAAACCCTCACCTTCTCTCTTAGAATCAATACTGTGTATTGGTGCCAAGACAGCAGAGCAGTAAGGGCTAGGCAATGGGGGTTAAGTGACTTGACCAGGGTCACACAGTTAGGAAGTGTCTGAGGCCAGATTTGGACCCAGGACCTCCCATCTCTAGGCCTGGCTCTTGATCCACTCATCTTCCCCCACAATCTACTTCTAGGGTCTATCTGAATAGGCTTCCCTTCTCTCCTCTGACATTGCTATCTTTCAAGTGTAGACCCTCATCGCCTCATGATTTGGACTCTTCAATAGATAGTTGCAGATCTACCTGCCTCAGGTCACTCCCTACTCCAATCCATTCTCCATACAACTGCTAAAGTGACTTTCCTAAAGCCCAGGTCCAACCACAGCACCCCCTTTCTCAATACACTCCGGTGGTTCCCTATTGCTTCTGGGATCAAATGCAAAATTTTCTGTTGGGCATTCAAAGCCTTTCACAACCTATTTCCCTCCTACCTCTCCGATTTTCTTACACTTCATTCCCCAATATACGTTCTTGGACCTGGTCACCCTGGCCTCCTGACTGTTCTAAGAACAAATGACTCCACCCCGCTTCAGGCATTTTCACCGGTTGTCCCCTGTATCTTGAATGCTCTCCCTCTTCAACTTTGCCTTTTGGCTCCTCTGGCTTTCTTTAAGTCCCAACTAAAATCTCATCTTTGACAGGAAATCTTTCCCAACATCTCTTCAAGGACCCATCTCTGTTAATTATTTCCTGTTCTAACTGTAAATAGTGCGCTTTGGATATATTTGTTTGTATATTCTGGTAGCCATTAGCTTGTAGGTTTCTTGAGGGCAGGGACTGTCTTTTGCCCCTTTAGCCCCAACACCTAGCACAGTGCCTGGCATATAGTAGGTACTTAATAAATGTTTATTGATTAATTGACTATGAATGGGCAATGGACCATCTTTTATCCATCTTAACTCAGAATTCTCCAACTCAGTTGATGCCCCAACCTCAGCCTCCCCCAATACAGGGATTATAATATAATATAATATAATATAATATAATATAATAT
>NC_058132.1:79734961-79751893 GCF_016433145.1 Gracilinanus agilis | reverse complement strand
ATAATATAATATGATATGATATGATATGATATGATATGATATGATATAATATAATATAATATAATATAATATAATATAATATAATATGATATGATATGATATGATATGATATGATATGATATGATATATGATATGATATGATACGATACGATACAATATATAATATAATATAGTATAGTATAGTATAGTACAGTACAATGTAATGTAATGTAATATAATATAATACAACACAACACAACACAACACAATACAATACAATACAATATAATATAATATAATATACCACAGTAATACATTGAAATTTACCTAAATTTTAGTGAAGCATTTGATAAAATACTTAAAAACTATTCTCATGGAAAAGTTGGAGAGATGCAAACAAAAAAAAAATCACCATTTCCAAATTGACTGAGTTCCTGGACTAACAGTAGTATTAATAGTTTGATGAGCTGCTTCAGGAATAGTAGGTTCCCCCTTATCAGAGATCCCCAAGCTTGTCAAGCATGTCATAGTAAGGATTCTTGTCTACATATTGGTTGGAGTTATCTTTAGAGTCTCTTTCATCCTGAGATTCAATGATTTTGTGATGTTCCTTTGGCAAAAAGCCTCCATTGGAATGCCCCAGAGATCTATACATGGCCCCGAGTTGCTTAGCAATTTTTATCAATGACTTGGATAAAAGTATAGATGGTATATTTATCACATTTTCAGACAACATGAAGCTGGGAGGGATAGCTAACATTTTAGATGTCAGTTAGGATCCAAAAAAAAATTTAAGTTAAATTTCTTGAAGACACCTAGGTGGCTCGGTGGATTGAGAGCCAGGCCTGGGTTCAATTATGACCTCAGACACTTCCCAGCTGTGGGACCCTGGGCACTTGACCCCCATTGCCTAGCCCTTACCGCTCTTCTGCTTTAGAAATGATATACAGTATTGATTCTAGGACAGAAAGTAAGGGATTAAAAAATAAAATAAAATTTAAATGTATTTTGTTTGTTCCTTTATTACATCAAAATATCCAGTTAACTTTCTCCCTCTTTCCTCTCCCCTCATTAGAAAAGGTATTTGACAAAAAGATATAGATAGATAGATAGATAGATAGATAGATAGATAGATAGATAGATAGATAGATAGATAGATAGAGGATAGATAGATAGATAAAACTATGTCTTACTTATTCCTATTTATCAGTTCTTTCTCTGGAAGTAGACATCTACAAATCATTCTTCAAACAATATTTTTGTATATAATGTTCTCTTGGTTCCGCTCATTTTACCCTTCATAATTTCATGTATGTCTTCCCATTGCTTTCCCCAAATTAACTTGTTTATCATTTCTTATACCACAATAGTATTCTATCACAATCATAGGCCACAACTTGTCTAACCATTCCCTGATTGATGCGCATTCCTTCAATTTTTCAGTTCTTTGCCAGAACAAAGAGAGCTGCTATAAATATTTAAGAACACAAGGAGTCTTTCCCTTTTTCTCTGATCACCTTAGGAAATAAACCTAATAGCTGAGTCAAAGGGTATGCTTACATTTGTAACTTTTTGAGCATAATTCCAGATTGATCTCCAAAATGGTTGGATCAATTCACAATTTCACCAACAATGTATTAATGTCCTTATTTTTCCTCATCTCCTCCAATATTTGCCATTTTGCCTTTTTTATAATTTTAGCCAATCTGATAGGAGTGAAATGACATCTTAGAGTTTTGATTTTCTTTTTTTTTTTTTTTAAACCTTTACAATCTGTCTTGGAATCAATACTATATATTAGTTCCAAGGCAAAAGAGTAGTAAGGGCTAGGCAATAGGGGTTAAGTGACTTGCCCAGGGTCACACAGCTGGGAAGTGTCTGAGGCCAGATTTGAACTCAGGACCTCCCATCTCTGGGCCTGATTCTCAATCCACTGAGCCACCTAGCTGCCCCCAATTTATATTTCTTTAATTAATAATGACTTAAAGTATTTTAAATGTAGTTATACATATGTACATTTATATATATGTATAAATAAATAGAGAACTCTTCATCTAAAACTATGTGTTCATATCCTTTGACCATTTATCAATTAGGGAATGGTTCATGTTCTTACATAACTGACAAAATTCTCTATACATTTTAGATATGAGAAATTGTCTATAAGTATTTTTTCCCAAATAATGGCTTTCCTTCTAATCTTGACTACATTGATTTTATTTCTTCAAAAACTTTTTTATCTAATGTATTCAAAATTATCCATTTTACATCTCACAATGCTTTCTATAACTTGTTTATTCATAAATTATTCTTGTATCTATAAATCTGATAGGTTAATATTCCTTATTTTTCTAATTTGCTTACAATATCTCCTGTTATGTCTAGGTCAATAACCATTTTGATCTTATCTTGGTAAATGGTATAAGATATTGATCCATATCTAGTTTCACCAGATTGCTTACCAGTTTTCACAACAATTTTTGCTAAAAAGTGAATTTTTGTTTCAAAAACTTGGATTTTTATTTTTATCAAATACAAGGTTATAATAACCTTTTACAACTGTTTATTGTGTGTCTGTTCTGCTCCAGTAGTCTACTTTTCTATTTTTTAGCCAGTACCAGATAGCTTTGATAATTAGTGCTTTATAACATAGTTGAAAATTGGACAATGTTAGACCTTCTAATGAACTGAAATTTCATTGGTATAAATGGCAGTTTTACATGTGGGCTTTGAAAACCAGCTTCATACTTAGCAGATTTGGGAGGCATGGCAAGACAGAATGTTTTCTGAAAAAGATCTGGTAGGTTTAACGGACATCAAACTCAATGTGATTCAGTAGTATGATGTATTAGCTACTGATACTCCATCTTGGGCTTTATTGGGGGGCCTAGCCTCCCAAGATGAGGGAAGGGACAGAGCTGCTATACTTTGCCTTGATGAGACCATAATTGTGGTCCTGGATTCAGTTCTGGTTGGTATGGTCTAGAAAGGGCGATGATTAGTAGAGGAGTGTCCAGAGGAGGGCAACTAGGATGGTGAAGGTCCTCAAGTCCATGATATCTGTATGAGGATTGATTGAGGTCTTTGGAGATGTTTAGCTTGGAGAATAGAAAACTAAGGCTGTGAGGAAAGGATAGCTGTCCTCAAGGAATCAAAGGCTGTTGTATGAAAGAGAATTGTTCTATTTAGATCCAGAGGGCAGAATCCTAGGTAACTGATCTTGAACCTTCTTTTATACATAATCGTTTATTTTTATATAATTTATACATAATATAAACTGCTACATATATTTCCATATATCTGTATATCTATCTTATTTATCTCTCTCTCTATCTTATTTATCTCTCTCTCTATCTTATTTATATCTCTCTCTCTCTCTCTCTCTCTCTCTCTCTCTCTCTATCTATCTATCTATCTATCTACCTACCTAGATATATATCTTCTCCATTAGAATGTAAGTTCCTGAAGGACAGGAACTAATTTTGCTTTTTATTTATATCTCCACTGCTCATAACAGTACCTGAAACAGGAACCCTTATTAATGTTCCTTGATTGAACCAGGAATTGATTGAATGAGGGCAAAAATGCCAAAGAGAATGTATATTTGGTGTCAGAGGAAGAACTACCAAAAACTATGCTGGTAAGTGAAATGATTTGCCCCAGGAGTTAGTGGGTTAATCTCTATTGAAGGTCTTCATGCAGAGGATCGCTTCTCAGATAAGCTATAGTGAGGATTTTTGCTAGGTATTTGTTGGATTCAGTGGTTGCTGTGGTCACTTTCAACCAGAATTTGAAGGAATCTTAGGGATCATTTAGTTCAAGCTTTCATACCATTTAGGAAATGGCCATCTAATGATTCTCATGTTTTAATGTTGCCTTTGGATTCTTCTCCTTTGGGAGACCAACCAGGTTCTGTCTTGGGTACTTCTTTCTGACGATAATCTCTATGGAGAAAACCCATTGTTGGAGAGCTGTCAGAAAACATTAATACACATTTATTACTATTGGATCTCTGAACTAGTTTAACATTATGGAAAACAATTTGGAGCTAGAAAAGGAAAGTTACTGAATTGTCCATACCCTTTGATCTAGAGATTTCACTACTGGTGCCATATCCTAAAGAGCAAGGTCTTTTCTTAATAGTGAAAAAGATCCATATTTGCAAAAATATTCATAGTGCCATCTTGGTCTAGAGTTGGAATCTAAATATATGATAAATGATTTGGGAATGGCCGAACAAAGTAGGTGGTAACAATTCTGCAAGTGCTAGAGAAATATAGTATTATGTCAACAATAAACATTTTTAAAGTGTTTTCTATGTTCCAGGCACTGTGCTAAACCCTGGGGATATAAAGAAAAAACAAAAATAGTCCTTACCCTCAAGAAGTTCCCAGTCTAATGGGGAAGATAACATTCAAACAACTATGTACAAACAAGATACACAAGTATAATAAATAACAAAGAAAAGGAGTTAACATTAAAGAGAACTGGGGCAGGCTTTTTGAAGGAGGGTAGGATTTTAGTTGAGACTTAAAAGAAGCCAGAAGGTAGAGCTGAGGAGGGAGAGCATTCCAGGCAGGGAGGACAGTCAGTGAAAATGCATGGAAAAAGCAAAGAGGCCAATGTCACTGGAGCACCATGGAGTACTTTAGAGGGGAGTAAAGTGTAAAAATATTAGGTAGGACAAGACTAACTCATAAAAGGCTTTAAAATCCAACAGAGGATTTTAGATTTGGAGATGATAAATTAAGGAGCCAGTGGAGTTTATTGAATGGGATGGGGAGTTGATGAGATCAGGTTTATTCTTTAGGAAAATCACTTTAATAGTTGAGTAGAAGATAGACAGGAGTGGGAAGAGATTTGAGGTAACTACAATGTAAGTTGTATGTAAGCAATGTAAGTAAAGTTGATATTGAGAGGAGAAAAAGATTCTGATCAAGACAATGACCAAATGTCATACCATGACCAAGTAAAGGACACATTCCTTCCTTTCTGTTATGAATAAACTATTAATAAGTAAAATAAACAAATAAGTATGAATAAATTAATAAACTATTTTATTTACTATGTGTGTTTGTTAAGGCATGGCCCATTATCTCAGAGCAAAATACATTAATGATTTTTAAAAAGTAAACAAAAGGAAGAAGCTGTAGCATAATGGATAAAGACAGGATTTAAGTCTCTTAGCCTCTCTGTGCTCATAGACATCTCTCTAAGGCTCTAAGCTGCAGCACAGATGTTGATCTACATTGGTAGAGGAAATTTCATCACTGGGAGTTCCATATACTGATAAAATCAGATCTAGTCCAATCAATCAATTTTAAAAAGCCCAAAATGTAATAATAGAAATGATGCTAATAATTTCTAAATTATTTTGGTGCCATTCAGAAATCTCCATAGGTAAGATGAGAATATGGTTCATGACTCTCCAAACTGGTTTAACATTATGGAAAACAATTTGGAGCTAGAAAAGGAAAGTTACTGAATTGTACAAGTGTAAGTCTTCCAAAACTTTAACCCTATAAAGACAGTTTATTAAAGGCACAAAAAGAACAGAGAAGGACCTTGCATCAGAGCCCTTTAAGTGAAACACCCATTTTAGACCCCATCAATCAATAAGAATTTAAGTCCTTATTGTAGATCAGGTACTATCCAATGAGTTCAGTTTCCCTTCCCCCCTAGAGATTCAGTCACAGTCTCAAAAAATTATTATGTAAATTAAAGTAATTTCATCTTAAGGAAAAATATTATGTCATATGTCAATAAGAGGAGTACAATGTTAGGTCCTGTTATAAGTTTAGAGTTTCTGCCATCACTTATCTTCTTCCTTAGTCTCAGTTGGATCCAGTGGCTTAACATGACTCCTTTGTTCTCCCATCACCTCCATTTCTCAGTGGAGGATTGTATGGCCTCCTCATTCTCAAGATCCTCAGACCAGCACCTCCAGCTCTTGACTTGGCTCTGAAACTTCTAGGCATTTATCCATCAACTAGCAGCTGCTTTCACCACTCCTGGATAGGTTTTGGGTACCATTTGTTTGTTATCACTAGGACCATGTTCAAGTTCCTCTCATCCCCTTCCAGAGGCAAGAAGTATATCAATGGCACAAAAATCTTGCTGTTGTTTTATATTATCTAGTTAAGCAGCTCAAGAGTGTAGCCCTTTTCCTTTGAATGCATAAACCATGGATCTCATACTTGTCTTGTAGATTTCTGTTCCCATCTGGGGTAGATGCAGTCTGTTCAGCACCAGGGCTAGAGATTTCTTTTGGCCCAGACATCCAAAATTTTCATGGAGGGTATATTGTAGACATGGATCAGTAAGCTTTCAGCAGTGCTAATTGATTCTCTTGCTTTGTATAGGACCAGGTTTTGTTCAATGCTATTCTCCATGGCCAAGCCCTTCCCTCACTAGTAATTCATTCCTGTTCATGCTCATTGACCTAAGGATCCCATTACTAGGATTAGGCCCTAAGGGCATTACTGAGTTGGTAAAAAACTGTATGTATGGAAATATTCATGGAAGCTTTGTTTGTAATGACAAAATAACTAGAAATAACACAAATGCACTGATTGGGAGAAATGGCTGAATAGATTGTGATATCTGAATGTGATGGGTTACATTATGTTATGAGAAGTGACAAATATTGAAAAATAAAGAAAATAAGGGAAATATACGAAAAGATCAAAAAGAAGAAAAGAGGATAAGAATAATATATTATGATTACATTAAAAGAGATAGCAGTCACAAATTTCAAAGGGAAAAATATCAAAGTAAAACAAATCCAAAGGGGACTCAAAGAGGATGTTTATATTACACACACACACACACACACACACACACACACACACAAAATTTATATATTTTAAAACAAATTGTAAAGAATATGGAGTTTGTAACTTTTTATATCATTTTTAAAATGCATTTGCCTATTTAAATGGTTTTTTGTTTGTTTTAGTAGTGGTTATTGAGTATATGATTCTCAAAAATTAAAGAAAAAAGAGTAATTCATTCCTTGGGGGAGCTGGCAGATTCCCCTAGACTCATTCAATAGCCCTTGTAGACAATATCACTGCTTATAGACTCTTAAGTTTGCCATCAGTTAGTCATCCATGGCCAATCTGGTGATATTTCAATAATGAGTCTCCAGGTTCAAGGAATACTTTGGGTCAACATTTATGCAACACTATAGCTCACAACCTTCTGTCAAGGTTTCTCTTTTATCAGACCAAACCAAAGAACTGTAACAATTCAAAGCGAAAGGCATTTAATTAGGAAACACATTGAGCTAAATAACAAAGAAAATCCTAATCCTCTCTTCTCATATCCACAGGGTATCCACATCACTGGTAGGTAAGGGAGTATATGTAGGGAAAATGTAGGAAAGTCCATGTTTCTAAGGCTGTATCCCACTGGAATCCTTCTCTTCAAAACTACCACCATTGTTGTCATTCATTAGTCTAGTGACGTCATCTGCTGGGACTGTCAAACAGTTATAATTTCATCTAATCCATTTTTTCTAATTCTCTTTCTAATTTTTTCTTTTCTTTCTAATTCTAAATCAATTTCTAATCCAAAATTTTGATTTTGTTGTTGTGTTCTCTATTTATATTGGTGTAGTTATGCATACTGTTTTCCTGGTTCTACTTATTTCACTTTGCATCACTGCTATGTCTTCCCATATTTCTCTGAATTCTTCATATTCATATCCAATAATATTCCATTATATTCATGAACCACAATTTGGCTACTGCCCAGACAACAGACATCAAACTTGTTTCTTCTAGAAATCATAGAATCATAGACCCAGTGGTCCATCATGCTGTGCTCTGCTCTGGCCAGACCACAGCTAGAGGTGTAAATTTGGTGAGAACATTGACAAATTAAAAAGAAGAGAAATCCATGTGATGAAGGGCTTTTAACATCTGGCCATATATATGAAAACCATTAGAAGGAACTGAGGATGTTTAGCTTGAAGAAGAAAAGACTTGGGCGGGGGGGGGGGGGGAGACTTAGCTGGGAGTTCTTCTGTTAAAAGTAAATTCCTTGAGGACAAAAATTTTCATTGTCTTTGTATCTCCAGTGCCTAGTTCAAAGTGTGGCACATAGTAGACACTCAATAAAAGCTCACTGATTGGCTGAAGAATTTGAAAGTCTATCACTTTGAAGAAGGGCTTGACTTGTTTTACTTGGTCCTGGAGGATAGAACCATGAGTAATGAATGGACACTGTCAAGAGGGAGAGACAGAGATGGAGAAAGAGAGATGAGAGACAGTGAGAGAGAGAGAGAGAGAGAGAGAGACAGACAGACAGACAGACAGACAGACAGACAGACAGAGACAGAGACAGAGACAGAGAGAGAGAAAGCGCAAATTTGTTTTGATATGAAGAAACACTTCCATACAATGAAAGCTGTCTGACAATCTAATGGGCTGCCTTGGGAGACAATGAGTTCCTCCTCACCAGAAATTTTTTTTTTAAACCCTTACCTTCTATCTTTGAATCAATACTGTGTATTGGTTCCAAGGCAGTAGAATGGTAAGGGCTAGGCAGTGGAGGTTAGGTGACTTGCCCAGGGTCACACACATTGGAGGGCTTTGAGCAAAGACTAGATAGTCACTTGTTAGGTAATTTGAGCAAGGAATCTTTTTCAAATATGGCTGCTGATGTTCCCTCTAGTCATGAAATGCTATTAAATGTTCCCCCAAAAGAGGTGAGGGTGGAGCTTGGGTGAGGTGAGAACCTGGACAGCAGGGCTCATTCTGGACTAGGAAAGGTTCAAGCAGGATCATCATTTCTCAGAGCTAGAGAATCCAGCACCACAGAGGCAGCGGCAGTTAGGTAGCTCAGTAGATGGAGAGCCAAGCCTAGAGACAGGAGACTCTGGGTTCAAGTCTGGACTCAGACACTTCCAGTTATGTGGTCTTGAGCCCCTTTTGCCTAACCCCTTACCCATCTTCTGCCTTGGAACCAATCCATAGTATGGATTCTAAGATGGAAGGTAAGGGTTTTTTAAAAAACTGGAGAATATAAGGGTTAATGCAGTGTGTTATGGAAAGATTCCTGGACCAGGAGACAAGAGTCCTAGACTCCAGTCCTGCCTCTCTCTTAAAGCTGTGTGACTCTGGGCAGATTTCTTTTCTCTAGTCTTTATTCCTCATCTGTAATGTGTTTTTCTTTTTTAAACCTTTACCTTCTGTCTTGGAGTCAATACTGTGTATTGGCTCCAAGGCAGAAGAGTGGTAAGGGTGGGCAATGGGGGTCAAGTGACTTGCCCAGGGTCACACAGCTGGGAAGTGTGTGAGGCCAGATTTGAACTTGGGACTTCCCATCTCTAGGCCTGGCTCTCAATCCACTGGGCCACCCAGCCTGCCCCCTGTAGTGTGTAGATAAGAAGTCCTGGCCTGCCCTCCTCACAGCACCTTAGACAATGGATGGAAGAGTATTTCCCTGATAGGAAATCATTGCAGAAATGAGAGGGATTATTACATTTCCCACAAGTCTAAGGAGGGAACTGGCATCATCCCTGGATTCTCCTCACCCTAACCTGTGTGTGGACAAGAACCTTATGCTCAGTCTCTGCCAGTCTTCGAAGGCAACAGAATGCCGGTCCATTCCATCTCCGAAGCATCATTTCTCCCAAAGTTGCCCCTGTCAGAGACGTGTCTCCTGGCCCTTCCCAGTCACAGGCCAGCTCTCTAAAGACAGCCAGGCATTCCCCAGCCAGACTAACTGTTCCTGTGTGGAATAGGATTCCTTTCTGGGAGGAGGGGAAAGACTTTGAAGAGAGCAGAGGCTTGTCCTTTCAGTAACTTATTTATAACTTATTGGTTTATTTTCTTTATTGCAGCAGAGGCCCGAGAAGCCCGAGTTGTCCAAATGGCTTACTTCTGGCCACAGAAGTTAGGAAGAGAAGGAGAGAAGGAAGCATGGAGAAGAGGGCCAGGAGAGGGCCAGGCTGAGGAGGGAAGGACGGACTCATGGCTAGGGCTTCAGCGAGGACCTCGTGTTCCCTCGGGATCGGGGTGAGTGTGACCTGGAGCTGGGGGTGGGGGTCTGAGTCAGCTGTGTTCGTGACATCTTCTTGTGCTCCTCCGGACAACAGTTACACACACCAGGCTGGCCCCATAATTAGGTACAGGTGCCCCTTCCCACTCGGCTCAGCCCGGTCAGTGGCCTCACTAGGCTCAGCTCAGCCAAGTGGAAGGCAGACTCTGAGCTGAGCAAGAGAAGGAGGGAGGGAAGGAGAGATGGAGGGAGGAAAAGAGGAAGAAGAAGAGCTCCTGGCTCCTCTCTCTCCATTTCCCTAGTCCCCATTCTCTACCTAAAGTCAGAGACTTTGCCTGGACCCAGCTTCACTGAAAGCATGATCTCTCTCAATACCCATGGTCCCTGGGGGGGGGGGAGGCTTGCCTCCAAACCCCAAACCCCTCCCCACTCCTGGAGCTTCCCTGATCCCTCTTTTAGCCCTTCCTGAGCTCCCTTTAGCTCTCCCTGAGCCTTCCTTGAGCTCCCCTGAGCCCTGCTTTAGCTCTGACTCCTCCCTGATTTCCCTGGAGGCACCCTGGGACCTCCCAGAGCTCCCTAGCTCTGTCTGACTCTTTTCTGAGCTCCTTTGAGCCCCCCCCCCCCAGCTGTCCCTCTCCAGATAATCTCTGCCCCCAAGGTAGGCGCCTCTATTGGATTCTGCTCCAGCAGGGGAAGTGTCAGCAAGCTCAGACCCCCAGGCTTTCCTTCCTTCTCTCTTTCTTTAGAGCCTCGGAGCACTCCTCCTCATCCCCTTCTCTTGGAGATGATCTTCTACAGACTCTGCCCATTTCTTTCATGTGCCTCATTGTTTGTCTGCATGATATTTTCTGCGTTTGGAGGCTCCTTGAGGGCAGGGGATGTTTTCACCTTTGCTTTGTATGCCCAGTGCGGAGCACATGATAATCCTTATAAAAAATGCCACAGGACTGTGTGACCCTGGGCAAGTCACTTGACCCCCATTGCCCACCCTTACCACACTTCCACCAAGGAGCCAATACACAGAAGTTAAGGGTTTCAAAAAAAAATGCCACAGGGACCCAGAATCTGCGGGCCAAGCTGGTTCTTCCCCCAGGATTCCCCTTCCCTCAGCTTGTTCAGGATATGGAAAGGAGCTGAGGATGTGCTAGGAGGGGTTCTAGGCGGCTCTGCCTCTCCCTCACTCTCCCTCGCACCAGACTGTGATTCTGGGTGTGTGTGTGTGCGCATCTCTCTGTGTCTACATGGCTCTTTCTGTGCGTCTCCATCGGAGCCTCCAAGCCTCTCCGGCCTCCCACGGCACATGGGGCTCATTACTGCCTCTCCCCTGCCCTCCCCAAGGCTTTGCTAACCACAAGCCCCAGCATTAACCTCCCTCTCTGGGGTCACTGCGACAACCCACAAACATGCTCTAGCCTTGGCCTGGCTTTCAAGCTGGGCTTCTCCTGCTCCTTCTCCCTTCGAGGTTCTCAGGGGCGTCCTTTGGCTGCGAAGGAAGGACGTTTGGGATCCAGGCAGGGTCAGACAGAGCAGCCAAGGCATGGCCCAGGGCCCCCTCCTCACCTTCTCCTCTCCCTCTCCCCCTCCAGAGGCTCGTGCACACGTGGGTGCTCTCACCCTTGCAAATGCATATGTTCAGGGATAGAGGCACGCGTGGGCTTGGACACATGCCTACACACATGGGCACTGATCATAGTACTCGTGTTTGTGTATTTATATGCATGAAACACTTTGGGTCACTTTAGGTGGTATCAAGGATGGAGCTGCCAGGCCTTTCAAGTCAGAAAGACTTGAAATCGAATTCCACATCAGACACTAGTTTAAGTGACCCTGGACAAGTCATCTAGCCCCATTTACCTCTGTTTCTTTATCAGAAAAACGAGCTTGAGAGGAAAATGGCAAAACACTTGAGTATCTTTGCTGAGAAAACCCCCCAAATGGGGTCACGAGGAGGTAGGCATGACTTGAAAACATATTAAGGTTTACAAAACACTTTATAATGATTATTTCATTTGATCCTCACAATAACCCAGCAAGGTAGACGTGATTATTCTCCTGATTTTACAAATGTAGAAGCTGAGGCTGCCACAGATTAAGTGATCATGTAGAGTCAATATCCCCAATCATATCCCCATCAGCCCATGTATTCAAGCCGTTGTTTTTCTTCTGTGTTTCTGCTCCCACAGTTCTTTCTCTGGATGTGGACAGCATCTTTCTCATAGGTCCCTCAGAACTGTTCTGGGTCATTGCATTGCTGCTAGTAGAGAAGAACTATTGGAGTCGTCTTTCACATCAGTGTATCTTTGATTTTATTTTGTGATTTTGGTTATGTATGACTTTGCTCTTACAACAATGACTAATATGGAAGGATGCTTTGCATGACAATAGAAATACAATTTAAAATAAAATAAAATTCCACTTTCTTTTTATTTAAAAAAAATTTAAATCCTTAACTTCTGTCCTAGAATCAATACCAAGTATTGGTTTCAAGGCAGAAAATGGGTAAGGGCTAAGCAATGGGGGCTAAGTGACCTGCCCAGGATCACACAGCTAGGAAGTGTCTGGGGCCACATTTGAACCCAGGACTCCATCTTCGTTAAGAAGCACTTCCCATCCCCCTTTATGCTAGCACCTTTCCTCTCTGATGATCTCCAATTTATTCAACTAATTCAGCACATGGTCGTTTGCAATGTTCTCATGTGTTCAACTGAAAGCTCTTTGAGGGCAGGGACCATCTTTTTGCCTTTTGTGGTATTTCCAGTGTTTAGCATGTAGTAGGTGCTTTGTAAATATTTGCTAATTTGACTTGCAAAGTCAAAAAGAGGTTAGTATGGAGGATCTCGAAAATCCCTTCTGTCTCAGACATGCTGGGATTTCAAACATGGCTCTCTTTCCATTAGACTGACCTACTGGGTCACCATATATGTGCATGCACATTACACAGTGAGCTCTTGCCTACAGACATTTTGCAATGTTGAAGCCCTACGACTACCACTTCTCTTTTCAAATAAGTGCATATGTGCACATATGATACATGTAGGTGATAATACATAACAGGTGCTGTTGTTATTTTATACATTATAATTATGTATTAAAATGAGTGCTTTATGTATAGCTACATATACAAACATGTATGAATAGACAGTGCATGCTACCTTTGCACACATGTCATTGACAGACTACAAAGCTAGGGACACACATGAAAATCACCATACGTATACACTGTGAGCGTGTCTATAACTACGGGAATGTTGCATCTCTTCATGCACACACTGAGTCTTCATACACGGATACCTGCGAGTATGTGCATGTGGATGTGGATCTATGAATCCATGAATATTTCCCCAAGTACGAGCTAAATCAGAGGTAGAACAAATGAATAATAAAACAAAGTGCCAAGGTTAGAAGCGGGGAGGCAACCTATCCAGGGATCACTCTTCTTTGTCGACAGATCAGCCGCACATATCTGCGTCATTCCTCTCACTTTCTGTTACAAGAAGGACATTCACCAAGGACATCTGGCCAGTGGTGCTGGGCTTTGGGTGAGGTTCCTACCTCTCTCCTGGCGTCTTTCACCCATCCGTCTAGCTTTGTTTCTTGGGTGGAAGGAAATAAGAGAGCTGACCTCCTTCTCCTCTCCACACATACTTTTTTTTTTTCTCTCCTGTCCTCTATCCCCATTATACTCCTTCATGATTGCATCTGGAATCAGTTGTAAGTGGACTTGGCTTGGGGAAATGGGAGGCTGAAGGAGAATAACAGCAGCCTTAGAGGTGCAATAATTAAAAGCAATAACAGCAAGAGTTATATTTGGTTCATGAGTGGGATAAATGTTTGGAGTGGGGGAGTAGGGGGGTCTCTAGATACTTACATCCTCATTGTCACCTTGGGTGATTATTAAAGGAGGAGAGATGGAGGGAGGAACTATTATTTTTTTTTCCTTTTTTAAAAATTTTAAAAATTTAAAAATTTATTTTAATTTTATTTATTTTAATTTAATTTAATTTAATTTTTAAACATTTAAGGAGGAACTATTTTTTCATGAATCTTTTTCATGAATCTCTCTATTCTCTGGCTCCTGGTTCCCTCATCATCATAGATATGAAGAATTTATGGCAGTTCAACTAGAAAAAGCTCTTAGAATGGAGAATAGAGAATATTATTCCTGGAAGAGACTTTAGAGCAGGGGTCGGCAACGTATGGCTCTCGAGCCATATCTGGCTCTTTTGAGGGCCAGATATAGCTCTTTCTGCAGGAGCCATAAAGTCAAATTTTTTTCAGGTGCTGTTACAGGAGTGGCACTGTGAGCACTGTACAACTCTCACGAAATTACATTTTAAAAAATGTGGCATTTATGGCTCTCACGGCCAAAAAGGTTGCCGACCCCTGCTTTAAAGCATAGATTATGTCAGAATTAAAAGGGTTCTTAGAAAATAGAACATAAGACATCATTCTTGAAAGGGATCTTAGAATATAGAATGCCAGAACTGGAAGGGTCCTAAAAACATTGTTCCTTATACATAAGATCAGGTAAAAGACTTTAGAACTTAAAATGTAAAATGTTAGACCTGGCAGGACCACTGGAGCATGGAATGTTAGAGTTGGAAGGATCTTTAGTATAAAGAATATCAGAGCCCAAAAGGATTTCCAAGGGCCTATAATGGCCCCCAGATTTCCCTGACCTTTTGTCAGGGTAACCAGGTCTCAGGGAATCTTGGACCCACTAGAAGATGGCGGGAGCCCATGTTTGGGAAAGTCTTTGCTAGTGTGAAGGGGATTCATCAGAGGTTCTGAGTTCTGCCCCACCCCCTCTGTCCTCAGATGCATACATAGAAATGTTTACACTAGAGGAAAGCAATACCATTTGGTGCTTAAGAAAAGCAGCACACAAGAAAAAGCATTCTCAGTTGGGATGGGGAGAGGGAATATTTGAGTCATGTCTGATGGGGGAGAGATAGATCCAGGGTACACCATGAGGCTTGTCTACCCCAATCCCAGAGGAAGGGGGCCATCAAGAAACTTCCTATTTTAATTATTCTTCATGGATAGCAAATAATTTTGTTCTGATTTCATTAATTAATAATTTCATTAATTAAGAATAATTAAGAATGTTGCAAATATTATAGCACTTCCTAAATGGTACTCATGATTCCTTAGGTGAGTTTAATTTAACTATCCACATAAGACAACCCGAGTGGATAAAGAATGTATATTGCCTCAATTGTAGATATACATTTGGATTAACAATCATAGAGAGCTCATCCATCAGTTTATATAGAATGTCCCAAAAGTCTTAGATGATTTTAGGCTTTAGTAGCTCAAAGTCACTCTAAGAGACTCTCTCTTTCTCTCTCTCTCTCTCTCTCTCTTTCATAAAAACTCTTACCTTCCATCTTGGAATCAATATTGGGTATTCGTTCCAAGGCAGAAGAGTGGTAAGGGCTAGGCAATGGGGGTTAAGTGACTTGCCCAGGGTCACACAGCTGGGAAGTGTCTGAGGCCATATTTGAACCTAGGACCTCCCATCTCTAGGCCTGACTCTCAATCCACTGAGCTATCCAACTGCTTGCTCTCTCTCTCTCTCTCTCTCTCTTTCTCTCTCTCTCTCTTTCTCTTTCTCTCTCTCTCTCTCCACATATATACACTCATATATATAAAACATAAACTATATCATAAATATGTAACCCCTGTCTCGAATTCCATTGACATGGGACTCTCCTTATTGAAGGAAATAAATTGCTTCTCCTTTATGAGGAATAGTGGAATTGGCAAGAGATGAGAGAGTTTTAACCTTTAATAATCCCTTTTTGGGACTTTTCAAATAGCAGTCCCCTTTGGGACTCATCAAGCTTCAAGGTGACTCACTTTTGGTACCCCTGGCTTCCATTTTTAAGAGACAAAATGGAAGAGGCCAATTCTTCTTGAGGTTGATGAAGGAAAAGACCCTGGTAAGACATGAGAGGAGTAGGCAATCTTCATCATGTCCCTATCCCCACCTTTCTACCTTGGAGCCTTTGGGGATTTTCCCCTTTTGTAAGATCAGGACTTTTTCCCTTAGTTGAGATGAATGATCTCATTCTGAATGGGAAAACTCCTTCTCTCTGCATTGTCTGGTATGTATTCTCTTATGCATACCTTCTCTGATTTGTTTTGCTATTTGCTCTGTGTGTTCACTGTGGAATGGGTATTTGGTGGGAAAGGGATCAAGCCTTGGATATAGAACTTGGACTCCCACCTCCCCCAAATGACAAGTTGATCAAAAGTTATCTCAAACCTGATCAAACAATATTGAAGGGAGCAGAGGCATATATTTTATTTTATTTATTTTACATGATTCATGTTTTTACTTTCCCCTTCACCCCCCCACCCATAGCCAACACACATTTCCCCTGGTTTTAACATGTGTCATCAATCAAGACTTATTTCCATATTATTGATAGTTGCTTTGGTGTGGTAATTTTGAGTCTACATCCCCAATCATGAGGGAGCAGAGACATATAAATCTAGCCTGGTACTCCCTTTCTCTGAGGAGAGCAGAGCAAGTTCCTGTCCCAACCTTTTGCTTCCTCTCTAGGCCTCCCTTAGAGAAGGATAGAGGGGAAAAGAAGCTAATGATGTTTATTCTGCCTCCCTTTGAGCCACAAAACAATTCTCTTCTTATATGTGGAATCCTTACTACACATGTGGGGCCCACTTCTGTTACATATATATATATATGTATATCTACTTACATATATATATTAAATAGACCCTGAAAATGGATGATGAGTTATTTATGCACAGAACTAAACAAGAGGACAATGGGCTAGATTGTCTTTGAGAAATTATGTTCTGCTGGTAATCTCAAGTTTTTCTCTCCTGTCCTCTCCTGTCCTCTCTTCTCCTGTTCTCTCCTCTCTTTTCTTCTCCTCTCCTCTCCTCTCCTCTCCTCTCCTCTCCTCTCCTCTC
>NC_058132.1:79668135-79729969 GCF_016433145.1 Gracilinanus agilis | reverse complement strand
CTCTCTCTCTCTCTCTCTCTCTCTCTCTCTCTCTCTCTGTCTCTCATTACTTTGTATTTCAGTACCAACTCTAAGACAGAAGGGGAAGGGCTAGGCAAACCAGGTTATGTGATTTGTCCAGGGTCATACCGTTAGGAAATGTCACATTTGAACCCAGAACCTCCTGATTTCTGGCCTGGCACTTTTCCCACTGTGCCACCTAGGTGCCTCACCATATTCTCTCTTGACTGCTGCTTCTTGTTCTTCTTTGATGGATTACCCATCATTTTTCTTGGGTCCTTTAATAATGGCTGTTCCCTAACGTTGTGTCCTGCACCCTCTCCTTTCCTCTTTCTCCATAATCTCTTTGTTGACAACTCCTGTGAGTTCAGTTATCATCTCTACACATCTCAACTCCTAAATCCATATGCAAACTGTCCCAAAAGTTTTAGTGCACTTTAAGCTTTAATAACTCAGAACTGCACAAAGATTTCCAAGATGCCTTATATTTAGCCCTCATCTCTGTCTTGAATTCCAGTCCTCTGTTCTCTACGTGGATGTTATATAGGCATCTCAGACTCAATATGTTCGAAATTAAATGCATCCTCTTCCCTCTAAACCTTTCTCCAAACCTCTCTCTCTCTCTTTTTTGAACCCTTACCTTTTGTGTTAGAATTGATACCAAGGGCAGCTGGGTTGCTCAGTGGATTGAGAGCCAGGCCCAGAGATGGGAGGTCCTGGGTTCAAATCTGGCCTCAGTCACTTCCCAGCCGTGTGACCCTGGGCAAGTCACTTGACCCCCATTGCCTACCCTTACCACTCTTCTGCCTTGGAGCCAATACACAGTAGTGATTCCAAGGTGGAAGGTGAGGGTTTTAAAAAAATTGAATTGATACTAAGTATTGGTTTCAAGGCAGAACTGAGCAGTAAAGGTTCGGCAATGGGTGTTGTGACTTGCCCAGGGTCACACAGCTAGGAAGTATCTGAGGCCAGATTTAAACCTCTCTTTCTATGAAGGGCATCACCATCCTCTGAGTCATCCTTGAGTTCATAACGTGGGAATCAACCTTGACTTTTTCCTCTTCTATGTTCAACCACTTGCCAAGTCCTATTGACTTTTTTAGTCCACCTCATCTCTTTCGTAGTGGCAACTAGGTGGCACAGTAGATAAAGTATTGGACCTGGAGTCAGAAGGACCTGAGTTCAAATCCAGCCTTAGACATTTACTAGCTGTGTGACCCTAGTCAAGTCACTTACTGTCTATTTGTCCAAGCTTCCTCCATGGTAAAATGGGGATGTTAACAATAGCACCTATCTCCCAGTACTGTCATGAGGATCAAGGGAGATAATATTTGTAGAGTGATTTACAAGCTTTGAAATGCTCATTATTTATATTTAGCTTTCAAATATTAGTTTATTATTATTATTATTGATATTTTCCTAATTCACTTCTTTATCATCTGTCTTCTGGACTAGTTTAATAGCCTTCTACCTGGTCTCCCTGCCTCCAATCATCAAATGATCTTTCTAAAAGCACAGCAAAAAGTGGTTAGTGGATAGAGAGCCGGTCTCAGGCTTGGGAAGATTTGGATTCGAGTTCTATTCTGATCCATACTGGCAGTGAATCCCTGCGCAAGCTTCTAAGCTCTCAGTGCCCAAGACTATAAATTGCACAATAGTGGATGACCTGTATTGGTGAAGGGAGTCTTTTTACACCAATGAAATCACAAGTCTAGCCCATAAAATTTTTTAAAGCACAGCCATGACCACTATTCACCCCCTTCTGGTGACTTTCTATCGCCTCCAGGACAAAATAAAACTCAGTCTAGCTTTCTGGCAGCAAAGTATTTTTCTGGCCCCACATATTACAATTAAACTGGACTCTGGGTCAGAATGCAGACAGAAACATACTATTTTTCACTTTATTTTCTTGGTGGATTTTTTATATGCTTCTTCTACAACATAATCAATATGGAAAATGTTTTTTGTTTTTGTTTAAAATCCTTACCTCCTCTCTTAGAATAGATACTAAGCATCAGTTCCAAGGCAGAAGAGAGGTAAGGGCTATTCCTTTCCAGCTCTGACATTCTGTGTTCTAAAGTTCTGTCCATCTCTGAATTTCTATATTCTAAAGTCCTTTCCAGTTCCGCTAGTCTATATTCAAATCTCCTTCCTAACTCTAGCTTTATACATTCTATGTCCTAATGTCCCTTCCAGCTCTTACATTCTACAGTCTTCTTAAAAAAAAAAGAAAGGCAAACAGGGTTAGGTGACTTGCCCAGGGTCACACAGCTAAGCATCCGGCTATTGCAATAATCTAGAAGAGGGGTGATAAAGACCTGAGCTAGGAAAGGATTGATAAAAATCATAATCTAGTATTTTAAAGCTACACAGACATTTAAATACCTAGCACTTTGAAGTTTGCAAAGCACCTTAAAAATATTATCTCATTTGATTCTCACAACAATGCCAGGAGATAGGTATGATTGTTCCTAGCCCCATTTTACCCCTGAGGAAACTTGGGCAGATAGAGGTTAAGTGACTTGTCAAAGGCCACATAGCTAGTAAATGTCTAGGGTTAAATTTGAACCCAGGACCTCCCATCTCCAGGCCTGGCTTTCTATCCACTGAGTCACCTAGTTGCCCTTAATATGGAAATATTTCCATGATATCACATGTATAATTTACATCAAATTGCTTACTATCTCAGAGGGAGGGAGGGAATTTGGAGCTCAACATTTTAGCAAACAATGTTAAAAATTATTTTTAATCTGTTATTGGGAAAAAAATAAAAGATTGAAAGATTGAAAAATAAATAAATAAATAGGACTCCTGGAAGCTTCCTCAAGTCAATGTTCCATCTCTCACTTATTTGCTTTCTCATGAGATATCATTCTTACATTCCCATGAAGGGATGAATGATAATCCTAATAGCTAGCATTTATGGAGTGCTTTCAGGTTTGCAAATCACTTTATGTACAGACTTGCTTCATTGTTTTTAGTATCCATTACCTTTTCCAAGGCTCAGTTCAAATGCCACCTCTTCCTTAAAGTCTCTCCTGGTTCTCCTTTCCCAGTTCTTTTTTTTTTAAACCCTTAACTTCTGTGTATTGGCTCCTTGGTGGAAGAGTGGTAAGGGTGGGCAATGGGGGTCAAGTGACTTGCCCAGGGTCACACAGCTGGGAAGTGTCTGAGGCCAGATTTGAACCTAGGACCTCCCGTCTCTAGGCCTGACTCTCACTCCACTGAGCTACCCAGCTGCCCTCTCCCTTCCCAGTTCTTAATGTCTTCCTCCTCAAATTTCCTTGTTTTTACTGAGTTGGGTACTTGCTGTTGTCTCTCCAAGTCTGAAGCTACATCATGGGATGGGGCTCCCCAAAGTGACCCCATCAAAGCACAAGCCCTGGCAGATCTTACCAACATGGAAAGGCTTTAGACTTGAACCATGTGCCCACTGTTATCTGGGGACAAGCCTGGCTAAATTCCCAGAAGCTTGTGTCCACGTCAGCTTCGGGGCAGTTGATATTTTGGCCACTAAGGTTTTCAAAGACCATCTACTAAACTTTAGAAGGGTTACAATCTGATTAGGTGATTAAAGTCTTCTCACCAAATGGTTTAATCCAACTGAATGTCCCTTCTAGCTATGACAGTAAATATACTGAGTTCTAAGATCTTTTCCATCTGTGATATTAATTTTTTCTTCCAATTCACAAAAATAAATCTTTCCTCCCTACCCCATCACATACACACAGACAAGCACATGCATATACACATACACACAGAGAAAAAGAAAAAAAACCTTATGATAAATTTTCAGTTAAGCAAAACAATTCTCATACTGGCTATGTCCAAGGAATACATGTCTTCTTTTGTACTTTGAGTCTATCATCTCTTCATCCCAAAGTTTTCATCATTGGTCCTTTGGAACCATGCATAGTTGGTCATGGTATCAGTTGGAGGTCTTAAGTCTTTCAAAATTATTTTTCTTTGCAATGCTTTCATGATGATATAAATGGTTCTCCTGGTTCTTGCCACTTCACTTTATATCAGTTCATACAAATCTTCTCAGGTTTCCCTAAAACTATTCTTTTCGTCATTAAAAAAATCAAAACTCTTACCTTCTGTGTTAGAATCAATACAAGGCAGAAGGTTGGTAAGGACTAAGCAACTTGGTTCTCTTGGTTCTTGTCACTTCACTTTACATCAGTTCATACAAGTCTTCTCAGGTTTCCCTAAAACTATTCTTTTCATCATTAAAAAAACAAAAACTCTTACCTTCTGTGTTAGAATTGACACAAGGCAGAAGGTTATTAAGGACTAAGCAACTGGGGTTAAGTGACTTGCCCAGGGTCACACAGCTGGGTCAGATTTGAACCTAATTCCTCCTGACTCCACGCTTGGTGTTCTGTCCACTGGGCTCCCTACCTACCCCTCCTTTCATCTTTTTTCATAGCACAATAGTATGTTGTTACATTCACCCACCATCATTTGTTCAGTCATTTCCCGAGTGGATGGGCATCCTTATTAAAGGTATTATATAGGGTGTTCTATAATTCTTAGTGCCATGTTTGAGCTATGGAAGCTTAAGCCAGACTGCCTATGGAGACGAGCTCCCTGTTTGTGTGGAATGTTCTACATTCGCTCTCGACTGACCTTCTAGGGATCATGTTCTCGTTTTCTGTTCTAAGACTTACACAGCTGTGGCACTCCGGTTGTCAGCTAAGCTACCTTCTCCAGTGGTCCCCCTTTCTCCCTTTTGTGTTCCAGCCCAAGTGGGACCCGGAAAGAGAATAAGAATGGGAGGACTTGGGGGCAGCTGGGTGGCTCAGTGGATGGAGAGTCAGACCTAGAGACAGGAGGTCCTAGGTTCAAATCCAGCCTCAGACACTTCCCAGCTGTGTGACCCTGGGCAAGTCACTTGACCCCCATGGCCTACCCTTACCACTCTTCCACCAAGGAGCCAATACACAGAAGCTAAGGGTTTAAAAAAATTAAAAAAAAAAAAAAGAATGGGAGGACTTGCACGAGTCCCCTGTGAGTCCAATCCAAACCTCTGTGTACCTGATATTAAAGACATCACAATGTCCTCGGCGTGTGCCTGTAGGAGGCTTTGAGTCAATACTGCAGTGTGCAGGGCTTGACTTTCAGCCTTTTAAAAAGTATCTGATTTTCTTTGAAAAATCCCATGAAAGAATCTTGCTCTTTGCATTCTGGACATGCGCCGTCCGGAGCAGCTGTCTGCTGTGGCTCGCTCTAGACGGGCTTCTTGTGTGTGTGTGTATGTGTGTGTGTGTGTGTGTGTGTGTGTGTGTGTGTGTGTGTGTGTGTCCCTGTGTGTGCATGGGAAGGGATGGGATTGTGTGTGCATGTGTGCGAGGGGGTGTGAATGCCTCCGAGTTAAGTTTTCCTTTTTTCTTTCCCTTCTCTGCCTTCAACCCAGAACAGATGTCTGAGCTGCTGATGAATTGGAAACATCTGAAACAACTTTCTGTGCTGAAGTATAATAAATAGGCCTTTCATCACATTCCCTGGAAGGGGGTTGCTGGGGACAGGGCTTACCGAAGTGTTTAATGTGGCCGGGGGTGAGGAGCGGTCCCGGAGGACGGGGAACAGACCGACAGATGGATAGATGAACAGACAGATGGGCCTCGCTCCTGTCACCCTCTTCCCCGAGGCTGGTTGCTTCCTCCTCTCACCATTTCTTCACCCTTCCCTCCCTTCTATGGGAGAGCCGTAGAGATTCCCAGGGAAGGGAGGACATATGGATCTGGAGCCCCGATCCCTCCTTCACTCATCCTAGAGTTTTTAGTTTTTTAGTTTTACCATCTATGAAATGGGTGCAGTCCTCATCCCGACAGCCCCCCAAAAGTAACAGTGATTTCACCTTGGAAATAACCTGAGAGCACACAGGTTTATCATCATCATCATCATCATCATCATCATCATCATCTTCATCATCATCATCATCATCATCATCATCATCATCATCATCATCATCATCATTATTATTATTATTATTATTAACTATAAGAAGGATGCCCAAAGGCATCTTACATAGCCCTTTAATATTTACAAAGCACTTGACTTAAGCTACTTAATAGGATCCTTAAAACTCTCCCGTAAAATAGGCAATTATTATTCTCATCTGACAAAGGAGATGGAGGTTCTGAGAGATTATATTGTTTATTCCTAGTTAGCCAGACAGAAAGCATCAGCGATAAAATTCATGCTGAGATCTTTCCTAACTCCAGTTATCCTAGACCATTGCCTCATAAGGAGATAGAAACACAATGCGAATTGCCTGCGAATCCACCGTTGGCATTCTTAGCTCGGTCCCCAGTGGGACAGGTAGTCCCTGTAGAGGATGGGGCAGGGCTTGGTCTCGTCCCGGGGGCTCTCCATCTGAGCCCCAGCCCCAGCCCCCAGGGTTCCCCTTGACTTAAAGTTTCCAATGGGAGCCTTTTGTCATTCTTACCCCCAGATGTGTTGGTTAGGAGGATCTGGTAGGAAAATTACTGAAGGGTGGGGGTGGGGGCAGGAAGCCAAGAGAGGGGAACATGGGGCTGGTGGGGGGAGGACACAGAGGGCTCCTTGGCCCTCCTCCCAGCCCATCACTTGTCTGTGGCCCCATCCCAGCTGGGCCATCTGTGAAGCTTCAGATACATGCTCCCTGCTGGAATGGATGGGATTGCCACTGCCCAAGAAGGGAGGCAGGAGAACGGGGTCTCGAGCAAAGACTTCAAACAAAGGCTTGGTTGGTCACTTTGGATTCTTGTCTTTGTACAGGTTTTACCAGATGGCTTCTGAGGCTCCCCGCTTTTGACTTGAACTAGATATAACTTGTAGGAACTTGGGGTGAGGCGAGGGGGATAGTGGAGATAGTCAAGAACAGGACTCAGATGTTAGGACTCCTAAACTTAGAGTTAGATACCTGCCACCATGAAATTTAGAGCTGGACATGACCTTAGAGACCAGTCAGTCCAAACTCTGTCACTGCACAGAGGAAAGAACTATGAACTAGAGAGGATAAGTGACTTGCCCAAATTCACACATTTAGTTGGCAGCAGAGTTCACATGTGAACCCAGATCTTCTGACTCCTAGGACAGTGCTCTTTCCAACAGGCTGGAAGTCCTTCTTCCTGTCTTTAGTACTATTGAAAACCTGGAAGCCCAGAAGCCTATTTCTCTCCCCTTTCACCCCAAAATCATGGAGTCTATCCCTGACCCAGTGATCCTTTCCCAAAGGAAAAGCATCAAGTATTCTACCCTTCCCCTTGACCCAATCCCCACCCTCTCCAAACGCTCAGTGCAAGGAATTCCATTGTTCCCAGCAAGAGAGCCAGGGCTCTAACAATACAATGAAGACTCTTCTAAGACAGAACCGATTCCCATGTCTTGGAATGTATTCTCTCTGATTTCTGGCTATTGAAATTCTTTTTCAAGGTCTATTTTAGATGGGTAGGGAGATAGTAAGATTTCTTATTGGCCAGAATTCAGTACTCAGAGCAGGAGATTTTCCTATTGAAAGATATATGTATATAATAAAGGCAGGAATGCAGACTAAGAGGTTGGAAGGCAAGGACCTTGTCTTCTTCCCTTAGCTTTTGTACTGGCTTAAATTCATACCACTCTGAGAAGGTTTGGATCTGCAGTAGGTTCATAGCATAGGTCTTCAGGGGTTTCTTTGGCAGAGTTCCCTGGAATGATTTTTAGGGTATTCAATGAGTTAAATGGAAGGAACTTCTAATCTTAAGTCAGATAATTGTCTGGGACAGTGAACTATATTCAGCCCTAGACATGAGTTTAAGTGGGGAAATTAATTAATATTAGCCTATAGATACCCTGCTAGGTTTTTAGAAAGCTCCCTTAAGTATGGGAACAAACTTTGCCTTTGACTAAAGTGCTGGAAAGATCTATGTGAACTGAAGAAGCAGAGTAAAATAAGCAGAATCAGGAAAACATGGTACACAGTATCAGCAATATTGTTTTAAAGATTAATTGTGGGGACAGCTAGGTGACTCAGTGGATTGAGAGCCAGGCTTAGTGATGGGAGGTCCTGGGTCAAATGTGGCCTCAGACACTTCCTAGCTGTGTGACCCTGAGCAAGTCACTTCACCCCCATTGCCTAGCCCTTACCACTCTTCTGCCTTAGAACCAATACACAGTATTGATTCTAAGACAGAAGGTAAGGGTTAAAAAAAAAATATCAGTTGTGAAAGATTTAGCTATTCTCAGCAATACAGTGATCCAGGACAATGCTGACAAAGAATGACAAAGAATGCTATCCATCTCCAGAGAAAAAACTGTTGGAGTCAGAATGCAAATGAAAGCATACGATTTTTCACTTTAGTTTGTGTTTTTATTCTGAGGTTTTGGTTTTATATGAATATACTCTTGCAATGACCAATATGGAAGTATGATTTGCATGATAATACATGTATAACAGAGACCAAATTGCTTACTAGCTCTGGGAAGGAGGGAAGGGAAGTAGGGAGAAAATGTGGATCTTATAACTTCAGAAAACATATATAGAAAATCATTATTACATATAATTAGTAAAATAAAATATTATCACAAAAGAGTCTTTTCATTTTTTTGTATGTGTATCTCAGCACCCAATATAGTACTTTTCACACAGTAAAGTAGGTGTTTAATAATTGTTCATTAATTGATTGATATACTTTTTTTTTTTTTTTACATTTTTAAACCCTTAACTTCTTTGTATTGGCTCATAGGTGGAAGAGTGGTAAGGGTGGGCAATGGGGGTCAAGTGACTTGCCCAGGGTCACACAGCTGGGAAGTGTCTGAGGCTGGATTTGAACCTAGGACCTCCAGTCTCTAGGTCTGACTCTCAATCCACTGAGCTACCCAGCTGCCCCCGATTGATATACTTTTGATCCATGGTTCCTGGTCCCATATGCTCTTGTTCATGTATGTATACTGATCACATATATTCTCTCTGCATGTGCCTTTTCCACTGATGGTAGGGTAATTTGTGGGAGAGTATGCCCCATGTCTGCATTGGGGAGAATATGTTTTTGTCACTTTATTCACTGGGCTATTTCATTTAAAGTCCCTTGTTTGAATTAATGATATCAAAAGTAATAATAGTTAACATTCCCTCTAATCCTCCACTACACTTGTTGATTGTTAAAAAACATATACATCAGTGGAAGATTACAAGCTAACATTGTAAGAGAGAGGCCTAATAAACATAGACAACATTGAGCTTAGGGTAACTTTTCTGGCAAGCCCACAGGAGAGAATGTATGTCCCAGGAGCTACAGTCTCCATGGAGGAAGACTTCCCCCTCTATTAGAAGTGATCTCTTACCCCCTGATCTTTCATGCAATTATAAAACTGAGGAAAGAACTCAAAGACATTTTAGAAACCATCAGTTCCAACCATGTTCATTGGCAGATGGAGTAGGACTTGATTAAGAATGCCCTGAGTAACCTGATTTTTTTTCTAAGCCTTAACAAAAACATTTACTCAAATGGAATAAAAACAGGGTATATTTCCCTTTTGAGAGGCAGCTGGTGGGTCAACATACAGAATGCTGGGCCTGGAGTAAATGCTTGTTTCTTTGCTTCCTCTCTGTCTTCCTCCTTCCTTCCCTCCTTCCTTATTTCCTTCTTCATTTGTCTATTTGCTCCTTCCTTCCTTTCTTCATTCCCATCATTAACACAGCATCCATGAGTTAGAGCAGGACCAAACTTAAAACCTATGACAATAAAAACCCAGAGGCCATTCACAGGAGGACAACCAGAATAATTAAAAGTGTCTCAAGATCAAGGAGGAAGATTCACTGAAGGAACTGGGAAGGCTTAGCCTGGAGGAAAGAATCTTGAGTCTTTTTTTTCCCACAGGAACTATTGCATAATTGGGTCTCTGTCTTTGGTACCTGTGAAGTTGACTTTGGGAACCCAAATGTAGAACTTTACAATTTAATCATATTCAATTTCATCATTAGATTTGGTCCCTCATTTCAGCTTGGTGACCATCTGGAATCCTGCCTCTGAAGTCTAACATGCTAACTACCCAGTCTCTTGTTATCTGCAAATTTGACAACCGTATCCTTCAGAACTTCAACCAAGTCATTGTTTTTTTTTAAAAATGATATTAAAGGGGGCAGGTGGGTAGCTCAGTGGATTGAGAGCCAGGCCTAGAGACGGGAGGTCCCAGGTTCAAATCTGGCCTCACACACTTCCCAGCTGTGTGACCCTGGGCAAGTCACTTGACCCCCATTGCCTACCCTTATCACTCTTCTGCCTTGGAGTCAATACATGGTATTGACTCTAAGACAGAAGGTAAGGGTTTAAAAAAATGACATTAAAGAACAGGACTAAAGACAGATTCCTGGGGCACTTCTTTAAGATCAATTCAACCTACTTATATGATTATGTAACCTTCATCTCTCTATCATGTTCCTATAATTGTCTTGTTTGACAAATCCTTGACTGAACTCACTAGTATATTAAGTCTATAATATTCCCATGATCTACCAGTCTAGTAACCCTGTCAAAAAAGGAAATGTGGTTAGTCTGGCATGACTTGTACTTGATGATCTTAGTAATCATCACTCCCTTTTCTAAATGCTCATGGATATGTGGTGGAATTTTGCCAGGATTAGAAATCAAGTTCATTACACCATAGTTTGCAGATTCCACTCTCTTACTTAAGAACTCTGATGGTTATTAGCTATACAACTTGGGTCATTGTATATCTCTCTGCCTCAGATTTCTCACCTAAAAATATACTTATATTGCCTGTAAGATGGAATCAGAGATTGTAGAGGGCCTTGAATACCAGCTAAAGGAGCTTTACTTAATGGGTACTAGGGAGCCAATGAATATTTCTGAGTAAAGGAGGGACACATTCAGATACATGTATACATTCACACACAAACACATACTTAGTCTCCTTGGCAAGATTCCAGATAGGCAAGAACATTAAGTCAAATCTAATAAAAATAAAATTGAATAGGAATGAATATAATGTCTCCAGCTTGGCAATCTTTTGGGAACCCAATTTTGAGGTCTACTATGTTAACTATATTTTCCAGTTTCTTGTCTTCCACAGATTTGACAAGCATATATTTTCTATGGTTTCAACATAATCAATGACTAAAAAAAAGTGTGAATGCACACGTATGTAGATATATCTATATATCTAATTGTGTCCCCCCCCTAATCTCTAAGTTCCTCCTCTACTACATATGTGTGGGTATGTATGGAGTATAGTATAATAGATGATCAGAATGACACCCTACTGATCTATGTGGTGATATATACATATATGTGTATACATATATATATATAAAATTGAATTCTGCCTTTACTTTCTCCCTATATGCTCCTCATCTACTAGATAGATAGATAGATTGATAGATAAGAGGAAGAGCATATACACATACACATATTGTTGAGAAAGTATAGAGAATAGAGGAGAAACACAATCAGATATGTAGATACATGCATATATATACACCTATATAATCATCCTGACATCAGAAGAAATGACGAATTGGAGCAGGGAGACCATGAAGGGGAGGAAGACTTTTCAGAGGCTCTTATAGTTTGTGCAGGTGACAGGCATACAGAGAGGAAAAGGATGGAAAAGATGTTGATAAGATAGAACTGAAAACACTTGATCATTGACTAGAAGTGAGAGGAGAAAAGTCAAAGATAACGCTAAAGTTCTGAGCCCCGGAGCCAAAGTTTGACACCAGCCACAGACATTGTGAAACTAGAAGATAACAAATTTGGTTTGGGAGATGTTATTTAAAGTGCTGATGGAGCACATCCAGGTGGAGATGCTCTGTAGGCAGTTAGAGCTATGGATCTAGAGCTTTAGAGAGAGGTTGGGGCTAGATATACATACATATGTCATATGTATGTACATATATGTCTGCAAATAGGTACTGATTACTGTGAATAATTAATCTCATTAAGTGGTCACATTATTCACATTCACAGTTTCCATTGCCCTGGAACCAATTACCATATGGTATATAATTATAACTTTGAATTATATGAATTTGAGAGGAAACAAGCATTCTATTAAGTGTCTACTATGTGCCAAATATTGTTCAATGCTTTATGAATATGATCTAATTTGATCCTTACAACAACCCTGTGAGATAGATACCATTAATATCCCTATTTTACAATGGAGGAAACTGAGTTGCATCTCTAAAAATAAGAGATTAACTGACTTGCCGAGCGCCATACAGGTAGTAAGTGTCTGAGGCAGGATTTGAACTGAGGTATTCCAGAGTCTGGCTCCAAAGCTCTATTGCCTGCATTGTAGGAAGGAGAAAACTCCCCTAAAATTCCAGATGAGATGGTGATCCTATGTCAACAGAGTTTCCACAGCAGGATGGAATCGTGAGTCCCATTAAGACAGACCAAGCTTTTGAAAGGTAGATTCTTATTTTTGAAAATCTTTGAGTGATGCCTGGGTGTCCACTGGTCACAGGAGCTTTAGGAAGGATTCTTGCTTAGGGATGATTAGATCAGACCAGCTGATCTCCGAGGTCCCTTCCAGCTTTGAGATTCGGTGATCTGGATCATTGGGAGAAAAGCCCTTTGGAAATCTGAAGAGCCAGACAAACGTGAACGTTCCCATGAGATGACCTCTTAAAGGTTCTGTCCAGCCTTGAGATTCAAGGATTCTCTGCCTCAGGGCTGGGGGTGGGGAATCCCAGGAAACTCAGCTTTTCAAACTCTTCCCTGGCTCAGATCCTTAACTTTGAGCTTGGCTCAAATTCTTCAAGGGAATTACAGACCTTTGAAGAGGCCTTAGGTGTTCATCCCAGGCCCCCAGACAGGCCAGGCTGGGTGGGGTAGAAACTATATCCTTGCAATAGCCCCCTCTATTCTAACTCAGTTACATGGCGATTACACGGCTTCTCCTCTTCAAAGTTGGGCAGGGAAAGCGGGTCAATTTAGCTCCTGTCACTCACTGGAGGGGCCTCCCCTCCTCCTCTTCCCCTTTGTTTGGAGGCCAAACTATATGCACCTCCCCACTGTAGAAAGACAGTTGAACTGGGATGCTGGGGGTGGGGGGGAACAAGCAGGCAGAGGAGAATCTGGGGTCCCCTGGAATCCCAGGTCTGAGGGTCCTCCACTTTTGGGGGGAGCCTTTCTCTCACCCTGAGGAGACTCTGCTCCTGTTCTGGGGAGCTTCTGGTTTGAGAAGGGAGGCACTGGCCAAAGTTTCCTGTCTGGAGAAAACCAGGTCACAGGACAGGGGTTGACACCAAGGTCTCGGGCTCAAGGCTCCTCCTCCTTCTTGCGCCCCCAGGAAAGACTTCCCAGGCACACACCTCAGAACGGTCCATGAGAAGTCCCTTTCTTCACCCCCCCCTCCTCGCCCCCCATCCCCAGCGCTGCCCCTCCACCTCCCGGGTATAGCAGTCTGCCTAGAGCTGGGGGCGCAGCTGTCTCCAGATGTGCTGGGCGTTAACCGGGGAAATGAGCCTGATTGATCTGCCGCTCACACGAGATGCGCTGCCTGCCTGCCTTACTCACACGCCCCCAAACCTTCGCAATTAGACGTGTGGTTTGCTAAGCCAAACACCAGCTCCTAATGGGAAGCACATTGTCTCTGGAAGGGAGCAAAGGAGAAGGGAAGGCTCAGACCTGCCCGCCCCGCCACTGCCTGGAATCCCCTTCTTACAGGAAGTCTTCCCCGATGAGTGGGAAAAAGCCTTCCCAGGTTGAACCCTGGCCCTACGTCCCCCAGTGACCTCCACGAAGGGACCTGCCCTTCTATGTCTGCAAGCTGCCCCCTCCCTGGGCCTCCTCTCCATCCTACCGCAGGATTTGGACTCTTCTTCCTATTGGGTCATTTGTGAACCAGATGTGAGTCCCACAGCTTGGATGAAAGGAGGGTGTTGGGGCAGCTGACCAGGCCAGCCTGGGAGGTAGTATGTGTGGGAAAACACTGCGACCAGGAGGGCAAGGAAAAAGGGGTGACAAAGGAGGGCAGGATGGCGCCATGAGCCCTTCATCCTCAGCCTGGCTCTGTCAGGAACCCACTGGGGGAACCTTGAAAAGTCCCCATCCCTCCGCTGTTTTCCTTATGGCAAGTTAAGAGCTGGGCGGGGTCTTTCTCTAAAAACTAGCACAGTCCCCTCCCCCCTCCCCCTCCGCATTTCACAGCGGATGAGAGGGAAGACCAGAGAGAAAAGCCTTGTCTAGGGTCATCTGGCTGAGCAGGGATGTCCACACCACTTTTTCATACTCATCTCTCAAAAAGGGCTATGGAAAAAGATACTCAGAATTTGCCTTTCTGTGGACAGAAGCACCACAGAGATTATTGTGATTATCTTTTAATTAATTTGTTTGTTGGTTACATTAAAGTTCCTATGTATCTCCCTTCCTTCCCTCCCCACAATATACAAAAGTGTATATTAAATTATGTCTTTCACGTTTCTATTTATCCATTCTTTTTCTGCGGGTAGACATTCAGAAGTTATTCTTCAAACATTAATTCTGTAGTTGTATATAATGTTCTCTTGGTACTACTTATTTTGCTTCTCTTAATTTCATGTAGGTCTTTCCAAGTTTTAAAAAAATTAGTCTGGGGGGATGATGGATGGCTCAGTGGATTGAGAGTCAGGCCTGGAGAAGGAAGATCCTGGGTTCAAATCTGGCCTTAGACCCTTCCTAGTTGTGTGACCCTGGACAAGTCACTTAACCCCCATTGCCTAGCCTTTACCACTCTTCTGCCTTGGAACCAATAGTTAGTATTAATTCTAAGACAGAAGGTAAGGGTTTTAAATTTTTTTTTAAATTAATATGCTCTCCTGGGTTCAAAATCTGGCCTCAGACACTTCCTAGTTGTGTGACCCTGGGCAAGTCACTTGACCCCCATTGTCTATCCCTTACCATTCTTCTACCTTGGAACCAATACACAGTATTGATTTGAAGACAGAAATTAAGGGTTTAAAAAATTTCCTTATCATTTCTTAAGATAGAGTAGTATTTCATCACACTTACTTGCCACTTGTTTGGCCACTCTCTAGTTGATGGACATCTCCTTGATTTCCAGTTCTCTACCACCACAAAGAGAGCTACTATAAATATTTTGGAACCTGTGGGTTCTTTTTCTTTTCCCCTGATCTCCTTGGGAAACAGATCCAACAATGGTATGCTGAGTCTGAGGGTATACACAGATTTATAACTCTCTGGGCATAATGCCAGGTTGCCACAGCAGGGATTATCTCAATTTTACAGAAGAGAAAACAGGCCCAAAGTGTGGAAATGACTTGCCCAGAATTCAAGTGGCAGGACTTCACAGAATCACAGAATTTGAGAGGTAGAAGGCCCTTTTATCAGCCACCCGGCTCAATCCACAGCCCAAAGGAAGCCCCACTACAACATAACCACCAGTGCCTATCCAATTTCTGCCTGAAGACCTCCAAGGAGAGGGAATCCATTGCCTGTCCAGACAGCCTGTTCAATTTTTGGACAGCTCCAATGATTATTAGGAAGTTGGGGGAGGGGGTTTCTGACATCAAACTGAAATTGTCTCTTTGTAAATTTTACCCATTGTTCCCTGTTCTACCACCCTCCCACCTTACACCCCACCACTATCTGACAAACAGGGCAAGTCTAATTTTTCCTCCATGAATTGTTGTTTAGTCACTGGATCATGTCAGACTCTGTGTCTCCCATGGACCATAGCTATCCATGGCTATCCATGAGGTTTTCTTGGCAAGGATACTGGAATGGTTTGCCATTTCCTTCTCTAGTGGATTCCTTTTGTCTAATGATCAGAGCTTAAGTGACTTGCCCAAGGCCATACATGTAAGCAGTGTCTGAGGCCAGATTTCAAGTCAGGTCCCATCATTCTATCCACTGAGCCTTCACAAAACAACCCTTTACATAGTTGGGGGACAAAAGTTCATATGTCTTCCCTTCCCCAGTCTTCTCTTCTCCAGGAACAATATTTCCAATACCTTCAACATGTGACCCAACCTCAAGACCCTTCGCTCTCCTGGTTCCTGTCATCTGGAGAAGCTTTAGCTTATCAACATTCTTCAACCTGAAACTTAGAACTGGACCCACTACTCCAGCTGAGGTCTGACAAGGGCAGAGCACAGAAGGACTTTATACCACCTGATTCCTGGAAGTGTTGCCCCGTTTAATACAGCTTAAGGTCCCATTTAAACTTTTCTGGTTGCCACATCACACGGCTGAGTCACGCTAAGCTTGCATGGGGTCCTTTAAACCTCAAGATCTTTTTCAGAACAATTGCAGCCTATTCCTGCTGCCTCTATCTTGTATTTGTGAATTTGTACCCAAGTGCAAGAATTTATGTTTATTTCTGAGCTTCCAACCTATTTCCTTTTGGGTTCTGATGGCCACACTGCACCTGAGGCTTCGTTCTTCATTCCCTCGACAATGAGAAGGAGGAGAGTAAGGATCTTGGCTGAGGTATAATGAACAGTTAGTCAGCAAACATTTATTAAGCACCTACTATGGGCCAGGCACTGTGCTAAGAACTGGGAAGCACGAAGAGAGGCAAAAACAGACTCTCCCCTCAAGGAGCTGACTTTCTGCTCTGAGAGGCAACACCAAATAGATACAGAGTAGTTGAAGGGTATTCCCCCAGAGAAAGACACTGAAGGCACTGGGAAGGGCCTCCCGGAGAAAGTGATCCTCGAAATAATCCTTAAAGGAATCCAAGGATTCTAAGAGGTGGAGGGGAGAAGGAAGAGCATCTCATGCCCAGACATGGACTAATGCAAAGGAATGGAGATGAAGGATGGTGTGCAATGTAAGAACAGCAGCAAGGAGGCCAGCATGTTTGAAGGGAGATAAGATATCAGAAGACTGAAAAGGTAGGAAGGGGCCAGAAAATGAAGAGCTTTAAATGCCGAAGATTCTATATTTGATCCTAGAGGTAATAGGGAGCCACTGGAGTTTTTTGAGTAAGGGGATGACATGGGCAGACCTATGCTTTAAGAGAACTACTTTGTGGGGAAGCATGGTAGATAGAACATCAATCCTGGAGTCAAGAAGTCCTGGGTTCAAATCTGAGCTCAGACACTGCCTACCGGTATGACCCTGGGCAAGTCGCTTAACCCTGATTGCCTAGACTTTGCCACTCTTTTGTCTTAGAATTGACACGAAGGGGGAGGCTTAGTGGATTGAGAGCCAGGCCTAGAGACAGGAAATCCCAGGTTCAAATCCGGCCTTAGACACTTAACCCGAATTGCCTAGTTCTTACCGCTCTTCTGTTTTGGAACTGATATTAATTCTAAGATAGTAGGAAAGGGTCATGGGGGCCCTGTTGAGATTTGTTAACATTAGTTTATAGTGAACTGGACCATTATTTTTGTGATTTTCTCCAGTTCTATTCAGTGGCCAATGAAGAAATCTAGTGAGAATAATCCAGAATTGGGGGGTGGGAGATGGAGGATGGGGTGGCAAAGCAGGCCAGCAGTAGGAGTCAAGAGCAGAAGAAAGTGTAGAGTTGAACTGGTTCACCAAAGGGTTGAGCTCGGGAAGGGTTAATGCCAGGCACATGAGGAGACACCTATGCCCCCAGCTCTAGTGGAGCTAGTATCTGCAGGGGTGATGGCTTGGGAAAGAAATGAGGGGTGGAGAGAAGAGGGTTTAGAGTGAGGATGAAGAACAGGCTTAAGGATTATAAACTAAACTACTTAAGTTCTCTGTGACTCAGTTTCCTCTTGGGTAAAATGAGTGGATTGGAGGCTGCCTATAAAGCCCCTCCTTCTAGCTCCAAATCTTCAAGCCCAGGGTTCTGAGTCCAGTTCTAGGATCATAAATGATGACCATTGTTATCCTAGGATCATAAACTTACAGCTGGAAGGACCTTTAGACTCATCAAGTCCCACCCTCTGTCCCCCCAATTTATGGATTAGGTAAAACAAATTCAGAGAGCTGCCCTAAGTTGCTTAGTGTCACATAGGGAGCAAGTAGCTGGGACAGGATTCGAACTCAGCCTTCTGACTCCAAAATCATTGGTTTTCTGGTGTATGGCACTGCCTCACTTTCTCGCTATGCCATAACTAAGAGCCCCTCTCAGCCCAGGTGTGGCCGCCAGAATCCACCCCGGCAGCAGTCACAGAGCCAGCCAGGTTTCCAGTTTCCTCTCAGCTCTCCAGGATTAAGGTGTGGGAAGCGCGGGTTGGGGGTGGAGCTGGGGAGGGGGGTGCCAGGAACTAAACTCCCTTTCTCTTTCCCTCCCATCAGATTCCTTTGCCCCTTTATTTCTCCCTGTCTCTGTCTCTCTGTCTCTGTCTCTTAGGAGTCTTACTCATTCTTTAATAAGCTCGATAATGAGAAAAGCTCTTTTCGGCCCCTCCTGGGGAGGGAGACAAAAGGAGGGAAGGCCCAGGGAGGAGGCGGGAGGGATAACTTCCCCTGCTGCCCATGAGAAAACTAATAAAGTGCCTGAGAAAGGCCTCAGGGTCCAGGGCCCCCGGCCCAATGCCCTGGGAAAATGCCCATCCTGGGGAAAGGGGGCACATCTGTGGGGGAGACGGGAAATGGGAACTGGGCGAGGGCTGAGGCTGGGCCCCTGCCCTGTTCCCCTCCAGACACCAGCATCTGATCTGCATTGCCCTGGGGTCAGGGGAGGGGAGGTCCCTATATTGGGGGGCCCCTCCCTCCCCCAGTGCAAGCGCTTTATCTCTCCCTTCCCTGCTGGTGGGAGCATTACTCCATTCCGCCCACCCCCCAGTTAATCCTCTAGATAATATGGCCCCTACCAGACCCCCGCTTCCATAAGCAACCCCATTGGTTGGCCAGTCCCGCCCACCCCCACCTTCTAAGACTCCCCTCCCCCTTACCCCAGAACTGCCATCCTTCCCAGGAGATATAGCCCAGCCCCAAGCCCTGTGTGAGAGAGACTCAATAAATCATAGAATGGTAATATCTCTGCTGGACGACTTCCCACAGGTCATCTTGTCCATCCCCCAGCCTTATTCCTTGAACTGAAAAGTACCGTCTGAGTCCTCTCTTCCCCCCAAGCGCCATCAAAACGCGGGAGGTGGCAGCCAATCTCCCAAATCTAATTGAGTAGTTGTTTCTCTCCCCACCTTTTCTCCTTCCTTCCCCCACGGGACTGTGGTTGCCCTCACCCACCCACCCCCAGCCTAGAGCTCGGGCCGGTTCACTCTCCATCGAATTGTCCAGAAGGGCCATCCAGGGGATGTCAAACCCAAGTCCTCAGTCCGCTCCTTCATGCTTTCCCCAAACGAATTCTTCCAGAACCAGGACCAAGAACTCCCGGGGAAGTCCAGGTAGAAGCGGGGATGTTTGTCCTAAAGGGAAGACTTAGGAGGACCCGAATTTCCGCCTTCAGGTAAAGGAGGACTGAATTGGGGGCTTCATTTCGACAAAAGCGTTGTGCCCTAGAGAAGGGGGACAGATTGCACCCCATCCGCTTCGCTTCCCCCCAAAAGGCAAAACTAGAGAATCCTGGAAAGTTGCTGAGAAGTCGATTTCCACTTGATATAATGAAACATTCTTAACATGTAGAGCTTTAAAAAAGAAATGGGACACGCTGCCCCTAGAAAGAGTGAGTCGTCCAGCCCTGGAGGTGGACAGCAGAAGCTTCCAGGGGCGTCATTTGTTCAGGATTCCAGAAAGCAGAAGCTCTTGACTTTTTAAGTATCATGGATCCTTTTGGCATCCTGGTGAAGTCTTTGGATGCTTTCAGAGAATCGAACTTTTAAAGTCACAAAATAAAACACAGAAGACCATGAAGGAAACCAATTACATAGAAATGTTGTTTTCTTTTTATTTTTTAACTCATGGACTGGTTAAGAACCCTGCTTAGAAATTCTTCCTTCCGTGATTTCTTTTCTTTTCTTTCTTTTTTAAAAAAATCCTTACCTTCCATCTTAGAGTCAATACTGTGTATTGGTTCCAAGGCAGAAGAGCAGTAAGAGCTAGGCAATGGGGTATAAGTGACTTGTCCAGGGTCACACAGCTACAAAGTGTCTGAGGAGAGATTTGAACCTAGGACCTCCTGTCTCTAGGCCTGGCTCTCAATTCACTGAGCAACCCAGCTGTCCCTCTTCCATAATTTCTGAAGACTTCTGTTTCTATGATTCCTGGACTCCTTAGATTTACTCCATTTCTGCTTCTAGTAGAAACACTATTGGGTCTTGGAGTTGGGAGGTATGGGTTTGACTTCTGTTTCTATCACTTGCCAATGATTGTGTGCTCCTAGGCAAATCACTTTTCTCTCTCTTAAGACTCAGTTCTTCAGTTTAAAAAAGGGCCAGAAGATCATAGGTTAATAACTGATAAATACCTTAAAAGGCTAGCTAGTGTTACTCCCTCATTATGCAGATGAGGAAAATGAGGACTGAAGGCTTGATTAACTTACTAGCTAGGTAGGGCAGTGGATAGAGCACAGGTTCAGAGTCAGAACAGACCAGAGTTCCAATCCTATCTTAGATACCAATTAGCAATATGGCCAGAGGCAAGTCACTTCACCACTATCTGCTTCAGTTTTTCATCTATAAAATGGGGGATAACAACCATTCTGGATGGCAATTTGGAACTATGATTGAAAGGCTTTAAAAGACTGTCAGCCTTTTGATCCAGCCATACCACTGCTGGGTGTGTACCCCAAAGAGATAATAAGGAAAAAGACTTGTACAAAAATATTTATAGCCGCACTCTTTGTGTTGGCAAAAAGTTGGGAAAATGAGGGGATGCCCTTCAATTGGGGAATGGCTGAACAAATTGTGGTATCTACTGGTGATGGAATACTATAGTGCTGAAAGGAATAATGAACCGGAGGAATTCCATGTGAACTGGAACAACCTCCAGGAATTGATGCAGAGTTAAAGGAGCAGAAGCAGAAGAACATTGTACACAGAGACTGATACACAGTGGCACAATAGAATGTAATGGACTTCTCTACTAGCAGCAATGCAATGATACAGGACAATTCTGAAGGATTTATGGAAAAGAACGCTAACCATATTCAGAGGAAGAACTGCAGGAGTGGAAACTCAGAAGAAAACATGGGTTGATCACATGGGTTGATGGGGATATGATTGGGGATGTAGACTCTAAGCAATCACCCTAATGCAAATATTAATAATGAAATAGGTCATGATCAATGACACATGTATAACCCAGTGGAATTGTTCATTGTAGGAGGGTGGTGGGAGAAGGGGAGGAAAAGAACATGAATCATGTATCCATGGAAAAATATTCTAAATTAATTAATTAAATAAAATTTTTCAATCCAAAAAAAATTTAAAATGGGGATAATAATGTCATTTACTTTCCAGGTTCATGCAGATCAAATAATAGATATTTGTAAAGATATCTGTAAAGCTATATTGTAAAGCACTCAGCACAGTTCCTGTACGTACCGAATGTTTAATAAATGCTTATTTCCTTCCTTAACTAAGATGACACGGGAAATAAGGGGATTTGAGGCTGAATAGGGCATTAGACTTGGAATCAGGAAGATCTGGGTTTAAATCCTATCTCAAACATTTACCTAGCTGTATGAACTTGAGCAAGAGGCGTAATATTATGGAAAGAGTACTAGATTTGAAGTAAACAAATTCTGGTTATGTCACAACTTCTCCCTGAGCAAGTTACTACTTCTCTGGGCTTCCTTTTCCTTTTCTGTAAACAATGAGAATTTGGACTATACAGCTTCTGATGTGCAGGGCTTTCTCTGTCTGTCTGTCTATCACACACACACACACACACACACACACACACACACACACACACACACACACATTTTTCTGCTCCTGGAAGCTTTTTTTGAGAAAAGAGAGAGACAGAGAGAGAGGGAGGGAGGGAAGGAGGGAAAGGGAGAGGGAGAGAGGAGGGGAGAGAGGGGAGAAAGAAGAGAGAGAGAGAGAGAGAGAGAGAGAGAGAGAGAGAGAGAGAGAGAGAGAGAGAGAGATCCTGAGGAGGGTCATTGCTTTTGTTAGGAACATCTGGCATTCCTATAGTCCTTTTGATTACAAAGTCTTTCCACATCCATCCCTTTCCCATGGGATGCCCACATTGGTCCTGGGAGGGAGGCAAGTGATTCAGTTCAGTGAATATTTATTGAATCCCCCATATTATGCGTCGGGCTCTATACTAGGGCTGAGGAATACAAATACAAAATCAAAACAGCCCCTGAGGGGCAGCTGGGTAGCTCAGTGGAGTGAGAGTCAGGCCTAGAGACAGGAGGTCCTAGGTTCAAACCCGGCCTCAGCCACTTCCCAGCTGTGTGACCCTGGGCAAGTCACTTGACCCCATTGCCCACCCTTACCAATCTTCCACCTATGAGACAATACACAGAAATACAAGGGTTAAAAAAAAAAAACAGCCCCTGCCCTCAAGGTGTTTACCTCCTACTTGGGGAAGCAGGAATACTGGGATTATTATCCCCATTTGGACAACAAAAGGGAAACTGAGTCAGAGAGACTAGAGATGTGCTTTGCCCTATTCCACACAGGTAGTGAGCAACAGAGTCTGGATTGAGGCTACCTGGTGTGATAGAAAGAACACTGGGACTGGGAGTCCTGAAGCCTGGCTCCTCTATTTCCTATCTATATGACTTTAGACAAATCACTTACCCTTTTCTTGACCTCAATTTATTAATCTGTAGAATGATGGGGATTAGACTGGAGGATCTCTAAAGTCCTCTCCAGTAGTTTCATAGAACCTATGAAACAGGCTGGAAAAAAGGCAAATGGGAAGAAAGGGGAAAGAGGAACATAGATTTAGAGGTGGAGGAGACCTTAAAGGTTTTCAATTCAATCCTCTCATTTTTTAGAGGAAAGAAAGTCCCGAGCAGTTAAGTGACTTTCCTAAAGTCACAAATGAAGGGAGTGACAAAACATAGATTCAAATCCAGATCCTCTGGTTCCATATTTAGCATTCTTTCTACTACATATGCAGTCATTTCATAAAATTAAAGAATTTCAAAGTTGAAAAAGTCCTCGGAAGGCATCTAATTCCTTTCCCTTCCTTCGCCTTCTAGGGTAGCACTTTTCTTTACCAGCATCCTCAACAAGTAATTATTTAGATTGCATTTGAAGCTCTCCAGTGATAGGGAACTTACTCTCTTTAAAAGCAGTCCATTTTGGGGCAGCTAGATGGCACAGTGGATAGGAGAGCCAAGTCCAGAGTCGAGAGGACCTGGGTGTTCAAATCTGGACTCAGACACTTCCTAGCTGTGTGACCCTGGGTAAGTCACTCAATCCCATTTGCCTAGCCCTAGCCCTTCGGTCTTAGAGTTGTTACTAAAACAGAAAGTGAAGAGTTTTAAAAAGGAAAAAAAAAAGCATTCGATTTCACTTTTGAAGAGCTCTGAGTGTTAGGAATTGTTTTCCTGACATTAAACTGAGTTGGGGTTGTCCTCAATTATTTCTAGATTGCTACCTGCTTCCTGGATGGGGAAAGGAAGTAGAACGATTCGGTTTTGCGAGGAGGAGACCGAGGATGAAGGCTCCTGGGCCATAGTTGTTAAGTCTAGGAGGAGGCCACTAAGTCGTTATGTAACCTTGAATGTGCCTGTTCCCTATTCTAGGATTCAGGGCTTTCTTGTCTTAAGTGAGGGGGTTGGATCAGATACCATAAAGATCCCTTCCCAGGGCTGAGAATCTAAGTTTATAGCTGTTGGGAGCCCTGCCCCTCTCCCCAGCCCTTGCTGATCTCCCCTAAATAACCCGGCATTTACTTATTTGTCCCCAGTTGTATCCCGCAGGGTAAGATCCTTGAGGGCAGGGACGCAATGAGCCCTTCGTGTCTGTGGGATTCAATTGAAATGGGGGGAAAAGAAAAGAAGATCCAACTGTGGCCTTCTTGGTTATCTGATAGAGGGGAGGTTGGGAGGGCCTGGAGCCGGAGTGGGAAGGAGGTCGGGCGGAGGGAGGGCTTACTTCAGATCAGGGGAACTTCATCTCACCTTCTTTGTTTTCATTCAGCCCCAGAGAGGGAAAAATGATCTCACAGCAACAGCCCAGTTTAGACTTCCAGACAGATCCCAGCCGCTGACAGGCTCGCTTCAGACTAAATATAGCAGGGCTGTGTCCTCATTCCCCATCCCGGGGAAAATCGAGATCTCAGAAAACACCCCCAAACCGACCTCTTTCTGCCTCTGCCAAACTCTGTGCCAAAGGGACAGCCTGAATCCTGCCCTCTCCTATCGCCGGGGAAAGGCTGATGAGGCAGAAAATGACCAAAAGGTGGAGATTGGAGAAAGAGGCACAGACACAGGGATTGGAAGCCTGGATCGGACAGTTCCCCTAATCCAGAATGAGGGCAGAGAATGTTGGTTGTCTAGAAGGCGCCCATCTTCCAGATAATAATAGAGAATCACAGAATCTCAGGACTGGAAAAGGTCTCAGCTGTTTTCTCTTCCAACCTGTACCATTACAATAAAAATACTAACTAGCATTTATATAGGACTTGAAAGTTTGCCAAACATTTTACATATGACATCATTTGATCCTCACAAGAACTCTGGGAGGTAGGGGCTATTATTATTCCCATTTTACAGTTGAGGAAACCGAGTCTGAGAGAGGTTGTCAGGTCAGTGAACATTATTAAGTGTCTACTATGTGCCAGGCACTGTGCTATGCATTGGGAATATAAATATAAGCAGAAAAACAATCCTGCCCTCAAAGAGCTGACATTCTAATGAGGGGAAGACAATACACACACACACACACACACACACACACACACACACACACGGAAGCTAAGAAATAGGGGGAGATGAAGAAGAGAGGGATAGCCTGGTCAGGGAAGATGGCAGAGAAAGGTCGGAACACAGCTTTGGGAAGAATGAAGAAGTGACTTAGCTATGGTCATACAGTTAATATGCATCTGAGGCAGAATTTGAACTCCAGTCTTCCTTCTTAGAAGTTCCACCCTCTCCTCACTATACTGCCCAGCTCCCAAGAATCCCCTCTACAACCTCTCCAACAAGCGGTCATCCAGCTTCTAGTTCAAGACTTCTATCAGGATGCTTATTTATTTATCTATCTATCTATTTACTTATTTATTTATTCATTCATCCATCCATCCATTTATTTATTTATTTGTTGGCTTGTTTGTTTATTTGTTTGTTTGTTTTTTGACCCTTACCTTCCATCTTAGAATCAATCCTGTGTATTGGTTCTGAAGCAGAAGATGGGTAAGGGCTAGGCAATGGGAGTTAAGTGATTTGCCCAGGGTCACACAGCTAGGAAGTGTCTGAGGTCAGGTCCTCCAGACTTCAGGCCTGGAGCTCTATCCATTGTGCTACCTTGCTGCCCCAGCATGTACTTTAGGTTCCATGTATTCACAACTGCATGGCGACTGGGGTAGATGATAGGGAACATGGTCCTTCCATCATCCCTCTGGAGAAGCAATTCCAAATAGTCATGAAAGGACACTCAGTCAAAAGGGAAGAGAGAATTAAAGGAGGGGACACTTCATTTTAAATATCCACTAAGTCATTAGCTCTTCCTGTTGAGTGACAAATCAAGGAATTCTTCATAATCTCAGAGTAAGCCCTGAGACATGTAGGGCCCCAAAGTTTCCACATGGTCCCCTGGAACCAGGAAGGGCAACTCTGAGCAGGCTCAGATGGCCTATGTTACAAAAGACAAAAATGCAAAAACGAATTCTCTCTCCCCAGGGACCTTATATTGTTCCAGGTGGTCTATACAACACACACACACACACACACACACACACACACACACACACACATTTGATGAGCACTGACTGTATGCTAGGCATTGTGCTAACTGTTTGGGATACAAATACTACACAACCAAGTAAAACAATCCCTGCCCTCAAGTAGCTCACATTCTACTAGGAAAAGACAACTTACTAGACACGGGGCAGTCATGGTCAGGGAGGAGTATTTTGGACAGAAATGCCTGTGGGAATAGTGTTGGGAATTCTACCAGATGGAAGTGAGGAGGAAGATCATTCTAGATAAGAAGTGGGGCCCGGGTGATCCCATCTCTGCAGACATGGCTTCCCAACCCTCCCCACCGCAAGCAAAACGGTTCACGAAACGGTTCACGAAACCATCCCGGCCAACCTTCTGGTGATGAGTCTCCTGGCTCGCCAGGCAAGTCCTTGGATGACAAACAGTCCATCCATCCTCCTGCATTAGACTAACTTCACACCAGCTTGGTAGAACCAGCCAGAGATTGTGTTCCATCAGCACAGCAGCCATGGTAAGGGATGGAAGGAGGACGTCCGTGCAGGTTGATCAATGTTCTTACTCCCCTCTAGAGCGTATACACTAGATCTGGAGAGCAAGAATCTAGCCAGAGAATCTAGTTCATCCACATCATGCATGAGGAGCCCAGACAAGTCCTGGTGAAGTGCATGTAGGAGCTTGGAACAGTCCTATGGGGTGAAGTGGCTCTGGGCTAGCACCTCAATAGTCTTCTCCCCACAATTCTGTTTTTTTTTTGTTTTTTTTAAACCCTTAACTTCTGTGTATTGTTTCATAGGTGGAAGAGTGGTAAGGGTGGGCAATGGGGGTCAAGTGACCTGCCCAGGGTCACACAGCTGGGAAGTGTCTGAGGCCAGATTTGAACCTAGGACCTCCTGTCTCTAGGCCTGACTCTCAATCCACTGAGCTACCCAACTGCCCCCTCTCCCCACAATTCTGGGGGTGCAGGGAGACAGCGAGTGGGCCACCTCCAAGGCCACCATCTGCAGCTCGGGCCCCAGGGTTTGGGAAACATGTTTCTACTTTCTTCAGGGTTGGGAAGTAACTAACCCAAGGGAAACCTGTGAAGTTGCTAATGGGATAATGGAGAAAGTATTTATTTATTTTTCCAGCGAGGCCTGCTAGGAGCTGGGGGGAGAGAGCCCAGGGCTGAGGCCAGGAAAGCAGCTGCAGGTCAGACCGCTGTTAATAGGGATTATGCAAAAAGTCACCCTGCAGACTGTGGATTTCTAAGGAGGTGGGACTCAAGGCAAACTTTCCCTCACTCTTACAGCCTGTTTCCTACTGAGAAAATAAACCAAGCCCTGGGATCCAGACCCAGGTCAGGAGAGTATTCTGTGGGCGTGGTCAATGTTCTTCTCCTCCTGGAGGCATCTGGGTGGCACGGTGGTTAGAGCCCTGGACCTGGAATCAAGAATTCTTGAGTTCAAATCTGACCTCAACTATTTACTAACTGTGTGACTGAGGGGAAGTCACTTAACCTCTGTCACCCTCCCTTAGCTCAACTGTAAAATGGAGATAATAATAGTAGCCATTCGTTGTGAAGATCCAACGTAAGAATGAGGTGATATTTGTAAAGTACCCAGAATAGGATGGTGTTTTAAGAGATGCCCTTCTTCTGCCTCTCTCCAACATCCCATGCCTCAGCCTTCTCAAGGAGTCAAACCACTCATGGCCCTGTTTCCAGCCAAACACGGACCCCGACTTCCTTCTAAGTAGAAGAGAGAGCTCAGGATTGTGAGTCAGGAGACCTGAGCCTTGGTTATGATTTTAGAAAAGTTCCTTCTCCTCCGGGCCTCAGTTTCCAATTCTGTTAGACTAGATCAGTGGTGTCGCACTCAAAAAAAAAAAAAGATCCCTGTCGGCAACATATTGCCTTGGGAAATCATTTTCTTAATACATGTACAATCCAGTGGAATTGCTTGGCAGCTTCAGGAAGGGGGAAGGAAGAGGGAAGGGAGAGACCATGAATCATGGAACTATGGGGGGAAAAAAAACTAGGGGAAAAAAGAAAAGTATATTTAAAAAAGAAAATTATTATCTCTTTGATATTGTAATTTTATTTATTTTGTTAAGCATTTCCCAATTATGTCTTTTTTTTTTTAATCCTTACCATCTGTCTCAGAATTAATACTAACTAGTTGCAAGGCAGAAACACAGTAAGGGTTAGACAATTAGGGTTAAGTGACTTGCTTAAGATCACACAGTTAGAAAGCGTCTGAGATCACATTTGAACTCAGGTCATCTTCAGGCCGGGCTCTCTCTCCACAGAGCCACTTAGCTGTCCCTCCCAAATACATTTTCAGCTAGTTAGGACCACCTAGGATTTTGCAGGCTGCACTTACCTTGGTGGCTAGAGTTTGACTCTTCTGGACCAGACGATTTTTAAGATCCCTTCAGGTTCTGGCACTCTAGGATATAATGCCACATAACTGTGAGCCACAGAATGGCACAGCTTCCAGAAGATTCAAGTTGACGGTTAATCCAAAGGACAGTGAAGAGGCTCATAATGGACACAAGTAGGTCGTCCTTTTCCAATCCTATGCAAGAGAAGCAATGTAAAAGATGCCATCAGAGATGCATAGGATTGGAAAAGGAGGGGACAAGAGTGAGCAGAGAACTGATAGATAGCTCCTGTGTTCCACTGGTATCCAAGAGGAAGTAAAGGAGATGCCCAGAAAGTTGACCGGATCTCTCTTTATCTCCCCCCACTGCCAGGTCAAAGATTTATTTATGCTTTCCAGAATGGTTACAGCAGTTCCTAGCTTCACTAACAATGCATTAATGTGCTGGTCTTTTCATAACTCCTCCAACTTTAACTATTCCCATCTTTTTGTCATCTTTGCCAGTTTGCAAGATGCAAGATGAAACTTTGCAATTATTTTAATTTGGATTTCTCTTATTATTAGTAATTTGGGGAATTCTTTCATATGATTGTATTTTTTTAATTTTTTAATTTTTTAAACCCTTAACTTCTGTGTATTGGCTCCTAGGTAGAAGAGTAGTAAGGGTGGGCAATGGGGGTCAAGTGACTTGTCCAGGGTCACACAGTTGGGAAGTATCTGAGGCCAGATTTGAACCTAGGACCTCCCGTCTCTAGGCCTGGCTCTCAATCCACTGAACTACCCAGCTGCCCCTTCATATGATAATTAATAGTTTTCTCTTTTGATGTGTATAACCCATAGTTGATGGGAAGTAGCTAAGCAGGTGAGTATAAGGTAAAAGTTATTCTTAACTTTGAAAGAGATCAAGCTAGTGGCTTTTCTTCTTAATCTAGACTCATACTCTTAGAATATTTGAGGAGAAGCAGGCAGCTACCCTAATTCTAGCCCAATACTCTTCTTAGGGAATGAAGAGAGATTGTTTCCTTGGTCCTGTATCCTGCTTGCCCTTCTGTCCCCAGATATGAAATTGTTGGCGATAACACTGCCCTTCTACTTACTCTCTATAGAGTGAGCTAGGCTTCACCTTTGAGCTGTATTTAAGTATATTTAGATAGCCCTTTATATATATATATATATATCTTCTATCATTATTTCCTTTGATATTCTAGATTTCTTGCTCTTCTGAATGAATTATTCTGCCTAGCTCTGTAAAGCATCTCTTTGGTAGTTTGGTATTGCAATAAATCTGTAAATTAATTTTGATAGCACTGTAATTTTTATTATATTGGTCCAGCCCAGCCATGAGCACTGATTATTCCTCCAGTTATTTAAGTTGTACTTTATTTCTTTATGAAACATTTTAAAACTGAATCTATATGGGTATTGCATTTGCCTTGGTAGATTAATTCTCAAATATCTCTTAAATTTTATTCTTAATTTTAGTGAGACCTTCTAGAGTTTATTATAATATAGAAAAGCTTTTCATTGTTGATAGATATTTGTTAGTCTGCAAGTTTACTGAAGCTATTCATTATTTCATTTAGTTTCTTTGCTTATTCCCTAAAATTTTCTAATTAACCCATCTTGTATCCACAGATAGGGGCAGTTTCCTCTCCTCTTTGCTTATCTTCAGTCTTTTATTTACTTGTCTTATTGCTATTGCTAGCATTTCTAGCACTGTAACTCCCAAATTGCCATGTGTTGGACAGGAGGAGGAAGGGTTAGACTTCTGATTTCATTGTGTAGGGAGTGCCTGGTGGGAATGTGTCTTCCATCAATGCAGGTTGGCACAAACTCTTCCACTAAGTTGCCTGGCCACTGAAAGGTTAAGTAATTTACCTCTGGTCATACAGTAGTATGTGTCAGAGTAGGTCTTAAACTCAGGTGAGCACAGGTAAAGACTCTAAGCTTAGTTCTCTATCCACTATACTGTACTGCCCCTCTCTTTGTTCTCTATGCTGAAAGAGTTCATATTCACATGTTGTTTTCCTCTCTATTCCATCCAATGTAATGCAAACTCTTCAAAGTTGGAGAAACAGGGAAGGGGGGGGGGGAGCATTTATTAAGCACCTACTATGTGCCAAGCTTTAAAACTATTATCTCATTTGGGAGATAATTTGTTTTTGTCTTTGCATCTTTCAGATCCAGCATAGTGTCTCTGGCACATAGTAGGGGTTCAGCAAATGTTTGCTGAATTGAACCAAATTGAATTCTGATTCTTCTATAGGTTGGGTATCCCTTGGCTTGGTTATCTGTTTGATTGTGTCAGATCTGTTTTGTCAAAAACAACAAACATTCACCAGTGTGTAGCGCTTTCTAGTTTTCAGTTTTCTTCTACATAATAACATCACTTTCTTAGGGAACCAGAAACCCAGCTCTCTAGGTCAGTGCACTGGAAGTTATATCCAAGCTTAGCAAAACAAGAACTCATATTGTAAGTTTACGAAAAAAAAAATCACCAGCTTTCTAGGAGTTGCTATGACATAACAAATGTTGGAACTGAAAGGGAGGTTAGAGAGAACACTGAATTCATTTTCTACATTTTACAAAGGAGAACACCAAGACTTGGAGAGAAAGGACTTTCTTTAAAAAAAAAAACAAAAAACACGCCTTACTTTCTGTCTTAGTATCAGTTCTAAGATGGAAGAGTGACAAAGGCTGGGCCAATCAGGGTTGAGTGACTTGCCCAGGGTCACATAGTTAATAAATGTCCGAGGTCAGATTTGAACCCAGGAACTCCTGACTCCAGGTCTGGTGATCTTTCCACTATGCTACCTAGCTGTTCTGAGAAAGGACTTTCTTAAGGTCACACAGTAACTCAGATGCTGAACTAAAATTATATCATAGGTGTCCTGACTCCTCATATGGGAACTCTCTTCACTACATGGTGCTGGCCACATGACCAGATCACCCTAGTCTCTGGAGAATTTCGATTTATATTTTGGGGGAGATGATCTTCTATTAAGCATATTTCCTGTGTCTTGAGCTCCCATTCCAATTCTAAAATATGGAGCCTCTAAAGTCAACTCAAGTCTAGATATTCAGTTATTAACATGCTAACAGAAAGCCAGTCAAACAACTTCTGTAAATGGATTTAATTGGATCAGAAAGGGAAAATGTAGGACATTTTCATTCCCCAAATGAATATATAACTTATGTAGTGGTGGGGAAAGTTTTAGGCTTCAGTGCAGTCTGCCATGCTAAATAGATGGAAATTTCTGGGTCCTCATGACTTCCTCCTCCATGTCTCTTTGAGTGAATACCTATCTTTCTGTGTCTTTCTCTCTATTTCTTTTTCTGACTCTATCTGACTATCTTTGTCTCTTTTTCAGTCTCTCCCTCTCTTCCTCTCTCCCTCTTTCTGTCTCTCTGTCTCTGTCTCTCTTTCTCTCTCCACTTGATACAACTGTCATGAGGGTCTGCTGAAGCATCTCCTGAGCAGACAATTGTCTTGTCTTGCTCTGTGGAGTCGTCAGGATTTTGCCAGGATTTCTGGGTTCAAGAGCATGATCAAGCGAGAACCACATAAACATGATCTCCACTTTTCAAACCTCTCATCTCTTGGGAGAGTCTTGGGCCAATCACAATCCTTGCCTTGTGGTCCATCCAGTTGTCCTGCACCTAGACACAGGCTGATGCAGGATGAAACATGGAGAATGTCTCTCCTTGAGAAATCTTAATGAGAAAAATTCTCTGAGCCTAGTCATTATGGGAACTCAAGATCTGGAAAATTTCCTCTTGACTGTGCCTACTACAGTTCTACTACCCATAACTGGTGTCTTTACTGTGTCTCCAGGCTACCCATCATAGCCAAGGATGCTACCAGAGGACAAATGTTTTCAGTGACAGAAATTCATCAAGACTTGACCGCTAGGACGTAGAGGGACTAGGCTCTGTGCTGATGGAGTGGTTGTCCTCATTGAGAATACTATGGATTCCTGAAGGGTTCAAGTAATCAGTGCAATAGCCCTGGAGTCAGAAGACATGAGTTAGAATCCCTGGCATCTGGCATTTTATTCACTGACTCTGTGATTTGGGCAAATCAACTTCCTTTCTCTGTATCTCCTGTAGAGTCTTGGAGTTGGATTATAATGCCCCCAAATCCCCTTTGAGCTCTAAATTCTATAGGGTCCTTCAAAATATTGTAAAATCAGGTATATAGTGGAGGCTCAGTGAATTGAGAGCCAGGTCTAGAGATGGAAGGTCCTGGGTCTGAATCTGACTTCAGATACTTTCTAGTTGTATGACCCTGGGCAAGTCATTTAACTCCCATTGCCTAGTCCCTACTACTCTTCTGCCTTGGGACCAATACGGTTATCCCTCACTATATTGCTATTCACTTATTGCAACTTCACTGTATAGCGCGTTTAAAAAATATATATATATATCGTGGAGTTTTCGCTATCTCACAGGATTTTGTGGATGAATACTGTGCTGACCCCAATGGAAATGCAGTACGCCACTACCATTTGTGCCAGTTTGCCAACATGAGATTGTTCACAGCACACTATTGGTTGAAAGGCGACCAGCCACAGTGCTGTGCTCTGTATCCTGGGTGCTGATTGGCTCAGTGTTTATAAGAGTGTGGAAAAGGTTTATAGGAGAGTGGGAAGGGATTAAAAAGCCTTAAAATATATATAACTAATAAAATAAATAAAACCCCGCTACTTCATGGATTTTCATCTATCACGGGGGTCTCTGGAATGTAACTCCTGTGATAGGTGAGGGATCACTGTACACAGTGTTGATTCCAAGACAGAGTTTAAGAGATTTTAAAAATCAGGTATATATCAAAAATATTTTAAACTAGAAAAACTGATTCTAAAGTTTAGATCCTTATAAATTCTTTTTAGTTCTCCTTTCAGTCTATTATTGGCAGTTTCCATAGCAAGTTCCTGACTTAGATGTCAAGAGCAGCAAGAAGTACAGAAAGTGAAAATTCTCTAGTACAGAGGTTCATAATTAGAAGTCCTTCATGTTAATCAGAGTAGACCCAGAGGGTTTGAGTTAGCTCAGAGTGAGAAAGTTCTGAATTCAGATCCTGCCTCAGACCATCTCTAGCTGTATAACTCTGAGCAAGTTACCAAACCTCTGTCTGCCCGAGTTTCCTCATCTATAAAATGGAGATAGTGATGGCATTCTATCCCTGGGTTGTTGTGATGAACAAATAAGATAATATTTGTAAAGCATTTTGAGAATCTAAAGTGTCATATCAATGTTAGCTATTACTATTATTTTTTAAAACTGTTACCTTCTATCTTAGAATCAGTACTGTGTATTGGCTCCAAGGTAGAAGAGTGGTAAGGGCTAGGCAATGGGGAGGTCAAGTGACTTGCCCAGGGTCACACAGCTAGGAAGTGTCCAAGGCCAGATTTGAACCCATTTAGCAAAATTCTATTACTACTACTGCGAAATGGGTGATTTAGCCTCCTTCTGCCCCTTGCTGTCACCTCTTGCTCTGGCTATATTCAGGAGAGGAGTTCTGTGTCCCAGATTGTTCAGTCTGGCTGCTGGCCTTTCTTGAGAGCTAAAAATGGATCTATGCAGACACACTCAGCTTTGAAATAATTTGGTAGCTACTGAGTTATTCTCAGAACTTGGTGAGAACTTGGGTGCGTGTGTTTGGGTCAGAGAGAGGGAGGCAGAGAAGGAAACCCCTGTAGCACCCAGATTCTTGGTTAGGACCTGAGCTTTGGATATCTTCAGTGGCTTCATCCTCTTGCCCTCCCTAAGATCCCAAACCCAGACAACATACTCCTCTCTGTTTCCTTCTGTGGCAAATTCTGGACCCTTCTTGTTTCCCACGACTCTGAGTCTACCCCACACCAACTGCTGAATTCTGAAGGGTCTCACCCGTGCCCTTCTCTGGCACTCCCTTGACCTCCTTTGCCCAGGAAATGCTGCCCCTCTTTCTGTGGGACCTGTGTGTAAAGCTCTCTCTGTTCTAGAGATTTCAATGTTCTAGTTAGAGGCAGCCTTCCTTGGCCAAGTTCTGCTCACCACAACTACATTCTATTTCCTTTCCAACATGTGCTCAAAATTTGTCAGCCTAAATTTTTTTCCTGTCTTACTTTCCTGTGAATGGGGGATTAGGGAGGTGGGGCAGTCCTTCCTCTCCTTTCTATAGCCTCTCTGCCAGCAGAAATCATCCCACTGTTGCTCTTATCCTGGCTCTACACAAGCAGAGGTGGGCACTTGGGATTTAGGTGAGGCATGAGGAAGAACTTCCTGATGCGTAGGAACAGAAATAAGTGCTTCAGGGGACTGGAGGAAGCTCCTTTCTTAAAGTTGTTGCCATCTGTCTATTCTGGGAAAGGCAGCCCTGCACGGAGGCAGAGATCAGCTGTTAGAATTCCCAAGTCTAAAAAAGAAACTAGACTCCGGTCTTGTTCCAAATCCCACTTTTCAGAGGTTCAATAAATAGGGGAAATAATCAACTTAGGTAGATAAAGATGGGGAAGAAGATTCTAGACTAGGACATTCCTTCTCTTCTTTAGGTCTCAATTTCCCCATTTGTAAAATAAGGAGGCTGGACTAGTAGATAATTTCAAAGGTTGAAGGCTACTAAATTCTGCCCTCTAAGGCCCATTCCAGTTCTGATGTTCAGTGACTGAAGGTCCATTTTATGGTCCTAAGGCCCTCTCCACCCTGACTCTGCCCTTGAGTTTCTGTGGCTGTGTATTTCTCCACTGGCTTAGAATTTCTATTGAGGGCACCAGCATTCTTCCAGCCCTCCACCCTACATTTACCGCCTTGGAGTCAACAAATCCTTGTTCTCACCTCCCCTATCCAAACCACATCTTTGGACCTTGCTGCCTGCCTTGCCGCTGCTGCAGCCCCTGATCCATCAGGCTTTTAGCATCTTACTCTGATGCCACATCCTAAGGACCTCCAGGGACTCCCATCTGCGGTGCTGCTGCCCTCCTATGTATATTGTTTCCCTCTACCAGAATGTAAGCTCTTCCAGGGCAGAAACTGTCTGGCTTTTGTATTTGTGTCTCTAGTACACAGTGCATGCTTTTATCATTCATTCATTCATTCATTCATTCATTCATTCATTCATTCATTCATCTATCTATCNTCATTCATTCATTCATTCATTCATTCATTCATTCATTCATTCATTCATCTATCTATCCATCTATTCAATCCAATCCAATCCATCCATCACACAGTGATTTACCTAAAGTATAGATCTAACTGTAAGGTAGCTAAGTGAATAGGACACAGGACTTATCTTCCAGAGTTCAAATCTGGCTGCAGATCCTTACTAGTTGTGTGACCCTGGGCAAGTCACTTAACTCAGTTTGCCTCAGTTTCCTCAACTGTAAAATGAGCTGGAGAAAAAAATGGCAAGTCTAATTATATAGTTCCTACCCCACCCCTTATACTCAATAAATTCTAGAGGTTCCCAATTCCCCTTTAGGATTAAGTATCAGTTTCTCTGTTTGATATCTGAAGCTCTATACTACCTGACCCTAAACTACCTTTCTAGTCCTATTATACATTATTTCCCTGTACAGACTTGGCACAGTGTCTAGTAAAGAGTAGAAACTTAATACATGTTTATTGAGTCTTTTTTTTTAAACCCTTACTTTCCATCTTAGAATCAATATTGTGCATTGGCTCCAAGGCAGAAGAGGCTAGGCAATGGGGGTCAAGTGACTTGCCCAGGGTCACACATCTGGGAAGTGTTATTGAGTCTTTATTGACCAGTAGACTCTACAGTTCAGCCAAACTGGCCTTCTGGTTGCTCCATACATGCAACACTTCATCTCCTATCTTTGTGTCTCCTTACTGCCTGTCCCCCAGGACTGGAATGTCCTCTATTCTGCCTCTTTAGAGTCTCTATTTTCCTCCAAATCTCAGCTCAACAGATCCAGGAGATCATTGTACACAGAGACTGTGTACAATCCAGCAATACAAGGATCCAAAGCAAGGCTGAGGGACTTATGAGAAAGAAAACTAGCCACACTCAGAGGAAGAACTGTGGGAGGAGAAACACAGAAGAAAAACAACTGCTTGAACACATGGGCTGATGGGGATATTATTGGGGATGAAGACACTAAATGAGAACTCTAGTCCAACTATCAATAACATGGAATTAGGTCTTGATCAATGATACATGTAAAACCCAGTGGAACTGTGTGTTGGCTAAGAGGGGTTGGGAGAGAGGGAAAGAACATGAAATATGTAACTAGGGGAAAATATTCAAAATTTAAAAACAAAAAATAAAAAATAAACCAATCTCATCTCAAGCCCCCTCTCCCATTTTCATGAGAGCTTTTCTAGTCTCCCCAGCTGAAAATGTCTTCCCCCTTGCCAAAAAGGTTACCTTATCTCTGTTTGGCATATTTTTCCTCTATACCTATTTATGTGGATGTTGTCTCCCCCATTAGAAAAATGTAGAATCCTTGAGGGCTGAGACCATTTTTCTTTTCTCTTTGAATCTAATGGTGTCCTCGAGAAGTTTGCATTCAATCTTGGGGGACCCGAAACCCACATAAGGATAGACAAAGTCATTTCGGGGGTGGGTCCTAGTGGCTGGAGCTATGTGTATGGGGAATCAGAAAAGGGCCCTTGAGGCAGATGCAGCAACCAAGCCCAACTTTGAGGGACTCTAAGAGGCCGAGGTGTGGGGAAGAGGAAGAAAATCCTTTCTTTCAAGGGGTGCCTGGGGTGACGGAGAGCCCTAGACGGCGAGTTCTGCTTCTCTGGGGCTCCCCGGGAAGAGCGAGGCGGCCCGTCGACGCAGAGTTTGGGGGAAAGACAAAACAGGATGCATGTTCCCTCCTGGATGGACGGCGGTAAGTTTATGAAAGGCCGAGCAGAGCTTCGAAATGGAATCTGTTCCTCTTAAAGCCTTGCAAATGTCAGGCTGAGCAGGGCCAGGGAGCTCCCCGGGCACGCAAGCGGCCGGCTCTCTGCCAGGCAGCCCCAGGACGAGCGTGCAGGCTGACCTCATGGCTACTCCTAATGAAATTACAGCCCCAGACGGAGAGTTCCAAATGCAAAACTCGAGCAACGTGCTGTATCCCGGGGATGCTCTTGGCGGCCCGGCCTGCGAGATGGCACGGAGACAGCGGGTGTTTTTCCAATTAATTGAATGAGCGCTGTTCCATTCCAGATGAACGGAGAAGAAATTGCCTTCAGATGTGACTGAGCTTTGCCATTTTAACTATTTGGGCTGCAACCCAGATTCCCCAAACCGGAGCTTCCATAGCAGAACTCACTCAGTGGGGCGTTGCTCAAAGGTCTCTGAGCTTGGGAGTCCAGAGATTTGGGTTCAATTCCTGGCTCTCTTACCTGCAGCTGCAGGGAAGCAGGTCATTTCATCGCTAGGAGAACCTTCTAGCAAGGCAGGTCTAGAGCCCTGAAAGAGGGAGAGGTTGGCCATGGAGGGCACAGCCTGGAGGTGTCAGAGGCAAGACTCCACCTCAGATCTTCCTGACTCCGAGATCCACTTCGTGTCAGCCTCAACAAGTCATCGGGAAAATCTCACATTTCTGGGACACCTTACCAGGTGTTTTCCACCAAATGTTGTTGTTCTTCAGGCAATCTAATTCTTGATGACCCCATTTGGGGTTTTCTTGGCAAAGATCCTAGAGGGTTTGCCATTTCTTTCTCCAGTTCATTTGACAGATGAGGAAACTGAGGCGAACAACATTAAGCCACTTGCCCAGGGTCACACAGCCTGTAAGCATCTGAGTCTGGATTTGAATCCAGGTCTTCCTGATTCCAGGTCCAGTACTTTATCCACTGCACTAACAACCCAGCCGACTCCACTAATCTTTCCCAATTGAGAGATGGAGAAATCAAGACTCAGGGAGGAAAGTAACTTTGAATTATATGGTTTTGTGCAGAAAGATACCTTAGCAGTAAGAATAACTTCATCTAATAATGAGTAAAATTTGACTCAAGTAGAAGGTGGCATCAAGACTCAAGGGAGATTTTTTTTTTACCTTTAAATTAGAGCTCCCTATATGGTCCTGGGCTCTCTCAGCTTCCTAGGTAAAAGCTGGATATCTATACTGCTTGCCTAACAGGGTTGCTTGGAGGGAAGCCATTTGAAAGGTCAAAAGACTAAGAAATTGGGGTTCCATGTACCTTCCCTCTTCCCGTGCCCCAAACTAGCGCCTGCCCTCTGAGACTACCTTCCTCAAAGACAGAAGAGCTAGGCAATGGGGGTCAAGTGACTTGCCCAGGGTCACACAGCTAGGGAGTATCTGAGGCCAGATTTGAACCTAGGACCTCCCGTCTCTAGGCCTGGCTCTATCCACTGAGCCACTCAGCTGCCCTCCCTTCCACTTTTAGTGCTATATCCAGTGTGTACCCAGTTGTTTCCCAGTTGTCTTTCCCGTTAGAATGTGAGCTCTCCGAAGCCAGTTACTACATTTCCCCCTTTCTTTCTACCTCCAGCATTGATTAGCACAGTGCCAGGCACATAGTAAGGTGCTCGATGGATGTTTGTTGACTGACTGACTAGTGGGACAAGACACAGATACACAGAATAACATTTCTTCAGGACACAACCAATAACTCACATCCTTTCCATGCTTTGAGATTTACAAAGTGTCCCTCGTCACAATTCTAAAAAGGATGTATTAGTCCCATTTTAAAAGTGAGAAAACCAAGGCTCCTTCCTGGAAGGCCCAGGACTATAAAATCAGTAATGTTGGAGGTAGAACTAGAACTCTGGTCTTCTGTTTTGGAGACCATTGAGTTCATCAGCCAGTCAGGCAACTAGTATTTATTAAGTGCCCAACCTATTCCAGGCACTGTGCAAAACAATGTATTATTATTTTTAAACCCTTACTTTCTGTCTTCTATATATATTCTATATATAGAATCATTACTAAGCATTAGTTCCAAAGCAAAAGAGCAGTAAGGGCTAGGCAATGGGGGGTTAAGTGACTTGCCCAGGGTCACACAGCTAGGAAGTGTTTGAGGCCAGATTTGAACCCAGGAGCTCCCAACTCCAGCGCTGGCTTTCTATCCACTGAGCCACCCAGCTGCCTCTTATTATTATTATTCCCCAGTGTAAGTATGGCAGAGTTCTCTCTAGCTTAAAAGGACAGAAGTTTCTCCAGGGAAGGAGAAAAACTCCCTGCCTTATTCCTCTGTTCAGTAATGCTCCCTGGGTTTGGGAGATTGGGGAGAACATCACCCCAGCAGGACTCTTTGGAAGATGCCTGGCTAGAGAGGGCTGGAAAGGAAGTTGAAGACAGCCCTGTTTGCACATTCCTGAAAAGAGGATTCCTTTCTCCATATGCTCTGCAGAGGCTTCCCCACAGATTAGAGACACTTCTTTCTCTTTCTTTCTCTCTCTTCTTTTATTTTCCTCCTAGATAACAGTTTTAAAAAGAAGACTCATAGCTAGGGTTTTGGGGGGGAAGGAAAGAAACATTTATTAAGTGCCTACTCTGTTCTGTGCTCAGTACTTTAGAAATATTATCTTGTTTGATCCTGACAACAACCGTAGGAGGAGGGCTACAGGCAAGGAGGAGACCTGCTATGATCCTCATTTTTCAGCTGAGGAAACTAAGGCAGGCACAAGTTAAATCACTTGCTCAGGGTCACACAGCTCATAAGTGACTGAGGCTAGATTTGAACTTAGACATTAGGCTTGAGAGAAGGCAAGTTGGAGACTATCCAGTCCGACATCCTCATTTCATAAAGGAATCCCTCTCCCCTCACCCCACTCAATAAACTCCAGTGGTCCCCTATTGCGTACAGGAGCAGATATGAAAGCCTTTGTTTGGCACTTAGAGTCACTAATAACTTGGTCCCTTCCTATCTTTTCATTCTTCTTAGGCTCCATCTTTCATCTCCCTGCATTTGCACTGACTCTATTTCATGCCTGGAAAGACCTCCATCCTCATCTCTGCCTCTTCGTTTTCCCTGACTTCCTTCAAAATTCTTCTCAAAAGTGGGATTTGAGGAGGCAGCTGGGTGGCTTGAGGATTGAGAGCCAGGCCCATAGATGGGAGGTTCTGGGTTCAAATCTGACCTCAGACACTTCCTAGCTGCGTGACCTGGACAAGTCACTTGATTCCCATTGCCTAGCCCTTACTACACTTCTGCCTTGGAACCAATACATAGTATTGATTCCAAGACAGAAGGTGAGGGTTTAAAAAAAAAGTGGGTTTGCATCCTACCTTTTGCCGGATATCTTTTCTGCTCTGCCTCTCCACCTCCTTTCTCAGATCTTGGTTTCCTAGTGCCTTCCTTCTCCTCTAAGATTATCCTCTAGCTATAAAAAGGAATGTTTTATTCCTCTTTTCAATTTAACGGGGGACCTGGAGGTCCTCTTACTATAGAGATATGTAAGGATTAACCAGCCCTCAGTGACAGGAAGTAGAAACCATAGAGACAGGAAGTGAGGTAGGAAAAGGTTATAAAAGGGGAGAGTGTCAGTTGGTCCAACAGTCAGTTGCTGACAGTTAGGGTTGGTAGTTGCGGGGAAGTTGGCTGCTGGGAATGAATTGGTCTTTGGGGGTTGGTTGCTGGTGGTGCAGGTTGGGGATTAGTTGGTGGTTGGGAGATATATATATATATATATATATATATATATATATATATATATATATATATATATATTCTGCCTGGTGAGCTGAGCTGAAGGGTGATCAGCTGGACTTTCTCTAATGGCAGTTATAGGCAGTTATAGGTAGATATAGACAGTTTTAGGTAGTAATAGGATAACTAGTATAGACATTAGGAAATTTTCTTTCTCTACCTCTTGCCTATATTTCTTTCATTTACTATATTCATTTACTATCTCTATTTTAATTAAACTAAATTGTTAATTGATAAAAGCTGCTAGAAGTTTTCTCTGGCTTAAAGGGATAATATTAATTTATAACTCTATTATACTCTCATTAAAACGTAAGTTATTAAAAGCTGCTCTCTTATTTTGCCAAAACAACTAATTTAACCCTTACAATTTATAGTTTATATCTGTATGCAATTATATGTTGGCAAATGTTCAACAACCAGATAGATCTCTTGGGCGGGGGAATGTATGCCGAACACATTAAAAAAAAATCCTTACTTTCTGTCTTAGAATTGATTTTAAGTATTGGTTCCAAGGCAGAAGAGCGGTAAGGGCTAGGCAATGGGGATTAAGTGACTTGCCCAGGGTCACATAGCTAGGACATGTTTGAGATAGAATTTGAACCCAGGCCCTCCCAACTGCAGACCTGGCTCTCTATCCACTGTGTTACCTAGATGCTCTACCCTTTTTTTAAACAGCCAAGTACATTTTTTAAGTTGAATCTGCATTATTAACATTTCCTCCAACACATTCTTAAGTCTTTAGAATTATTATTATTATTAGCTTTTATTACTTATTAGTAATTATTAATTACTAACTACAATTAACAAAACAGTAAATCAGGCCCTGATTTGTAATGTTTACTCTGTTCAGGAGTGCAAATGGTCATACTGAAAATTTAAAAATCATTTCTATAGAGCTGGTTCAAACTGGCTCCAGCACACACCCCTGCTTGCATGTATCTAGTTATTTTCATGTTTGTCTTCAATTAGAATGAAAGCTTTTTTAGTGGAGGGACTATTTTTACCTTTTGTAATGAATGAAATTCTCCGGATACTGTATATATTAAATTTTAAAATTACTTTATTAAAAAAACACTCAAGGAAATCTAACTAGACAGTGGACTCCCTTCACAGGCTAAACAGAGGCCAAATAATGCAAGAAGGGCCCAGGAGAGGCATAAATGTGAACAGCTAGGCAGGTAGGCTAGGTGAGAAAGCAATTTGCCAGGCAGGAGAGCTGGGACAGATAGAAAGGCATGAAAGCCCAGCTTCCTCTGGTGCACATCTTATATATCCTTTGTGACATCATCATCATCCAGTCCCTCCCCAGGAAATCTCTGATTGGAAAATAGTCATTGAGAAGGTGGACTGTTCAGAGACCTCAACCCTTCCCTCAATACTTCATCAAAGGAAGAGGCTGGTCTTGGGAGGACACCAACACACCCTTTTCTCCTTGCCACTTGGCTGGACCACTATACTTTCCTATATGGCGGCTAAAGCTGATTGACTGCATTAACCAGTCCATTAAGATCCCCTTAACCCTGTTATCTTTAACAAAGATAAAAGGTCTAGACAAAAGAAGAGAAAACCCAAGCCAGTTTCATAGCCTAGAGGAGAGACTGTAGCTTTAGAATCAAAAGGTTTTTCAGTGGGGCTAAAGAGAAAATTTCACAAAAACTATCCTAATTCAATATTAATTTCCCATACTTTCTTTGGAACCTCAGTGCTTAGCACAGTCCTTGGTTCATAGTAGGTGCTTAATAAATTATTGTTGACTAACTGAAGGAATCTCCAAGGACACAGAAGAAGCAAATGGACCCCAAGTCTCCTCTCCTTTGAGCCAGTGATGGTGAACCTTTTAGAAGGGTGGGTGGTATGAGAAATGTCCTTAGGCACATGTAGAGAGGGAGAGAGGAGCAGCCCAATGCTGTGTCCCTCTGGCTTGTTATTAAAGAACTCTGGTGAACTCTGTGCTGGGGTGATGGTAGGCATCCCCACAGAGAGGGCTCTGAGTGCCCCCTCCGGCATGCATTCCATAGGTTTGCCACCATGGTATTATACCATATGTATTGGCCTTCTTTCGTAACCTTCCTGGTTTACAAGATAAAAGTGGCACTAGTCTTCCTTCCCTAATGCCCCAAGGTCCTGTGTGGCAAGAAAAGAACCTTGGATTTTGTGTCAAAGGACCTGGATTTGAATCCTAGTTCTATTTATTGTCTGGCAAGTTCCTCCCCTCCCCATAGTCTCAGTTTCCTCTTTTGAGGGGGTTTCAATTAGACAATATCCTAGGTTGAAGACACTAAATGATAACTCTAGTCCAACTATCAATAATATGCAATTAAGTCTTAATCAATGATACATGTAAAACCCAGGGGAGTTGTGCGTCAGCTAAGGGGGGGTTAGGGAGGTTTGGGGAGAGAGAAAGAACATGAAACATGTAACTATGGGAAAATATTCAAAATAAAAATAAAATAAATTTTAAAAAAGATAATATCCTAGGATCTAAGATCATGTCAATTCCAAATGCCAGGATTCTGAGACAAAGGCAACTTAATTATTTAAATAGTCAATAAGAATTTATTAAGTGTTTACTTATTAAGTGCTGTTTATTGTTGCTCAGTTGTATCCAACTCTTCATGACCCCCTTTGGGGTTTTCTTGGCAGAGATATTGGAGTGGATTGTCATTTCTTTCTCCAGCTCATTTTACAGATGAAGAAACCAAAGTAAATGGGATTAAGTGACTTGCACAGGGTCACGTATCTGAGGTTGGATTTGAACTCAGAAAGTTGAGTCTTCTTAACTCCAGACCTGGTGTTCTATCCACTACAGCACCACCTAGCCGCCCTGCTAACACATAGTGCACACTTACTAAATGTTTTCCCATGCATTCATTCATAAAAGAAAACTTTCTATTCTTGATGAAGCCATGCCAGTGCTTGGTAACCACCACCTCCTTTTCTAGATGTTTATTAACCATCCTTTTTTAATGATCTATTCTACAGTTTCCCCAGGATTTGAGGTGAAGTCCTCAAGCCTGTAGTTGGTAGATTCTTTTCTCATTTCTTTTAAAGGGAAGCAAGGGGGCAGCTGGGTGGCTCAGTGGATTGAGAGCCAGATCCAAAGACAAGAGGTCCTGGGTTCAAATCTGGATTCAGACACTTCCCATCTGTGTGACCCTGGGCAAATCACTTGTCCTCCATTGCCTAGCCCTTACCACCCTTCTGCCTTAGAACCAATACACAGTACTAATTCTAAGACCAAAGGTAAGGGCTTAAAAATAAATAAATAAATAAATGAGATAACAGAGAACAAATATATTAAAATATCATTGACCTGGGGAAAATGCATTTTAAGTTTCATAAAAATCTGAGGCTGGTGAGGAAAGCTGAGAGCAATGATAAGTAATCTCTATTTCTATCTATACATACAGTGGGGTCAATTATATATATATATATATATTTTTATATATATATATGTTACATATAAATATATAAGAGCAGAGAAAGAGAAATAGAGAGGGGCATAGGGCAGCAAGGCTGGAGTTTAGGAAGACTTCTGAGTTCAAATCTGGCCTCAGACACTTATTACCTGTGTGACTTTGGGCAAGTCATTTAACCCTCTTTGCCTCAGTTTCCTCATTTGTAAAATCAGCTGGAAAGGAATGGCAAACTACTCCAGTATCTTTGCCAAGAAAACCCCAAATGGGGTCATAAAGAGTCAGATGTGACCAAAAATGATAGAACCACAATGAGATAGTGTATGTAGCTACCTACATATATGAATATATCTATCCTTCTGTGTGTGCATGTATGTGTACTGGCTGTTTTAGAACTAAAAAGTGGAGGATCAGGAAAGGAAAAGGACTTTTGCTTGGGATGGACAGAATGATGACAACTGACAATGGTGAGAAAGCAGAGCTGTCCAATTTCTAATTTTGTTTTTGGATTTGCTTCCAGGGGGAATGGTTTCTGAATTGAAGAAGAAAACCACAGAAAAGGATAACAGGGAGCTGATACCCAAGAAAGTGGCAAGAAAGTACCTGGTTTTCTTTGAAGTCACGTCTCTTGATGCAGATGAATTCTTAGTCCTAAAAGGACTGGCCAATGTGGTTGCTGGCCTACTGTCAGTGATATTTGAAGAATAATGAGAAAAGGGAGAAGCATACCAAGCTCAGAGGACAAATGAAGAAGCCATGTCAAGATGGCCTTAGTTTGTTGTTTTGTTGGTTTTTTTTTTGACAGAGCAACTGAACTGGAGTTTTATATATAGATAGAGATATAGAGATAGATCGATAGATATAGATGGATAGATATAGAGATAGAGATAGATAGATAGATAGATAGATAAACTATATTATGCTATAGATATATTTTCTGTAGAATTTTAGCCAGGCTTTTGACAAAGTATCTCATAATATTCTTGTGGAGAAGGCAGAGAGATGTGACTAGATGATATTCTAATTGGATGAAAAATTGGTTGGAGAGTTGGATTCAAATTGTTGTCCAGTTTCAAGTTCAACATGGCAGGAGGTCTGTCTCCAGTGGAGTAACCTGGGGATCTATTGTTGGCTCTGTGTTATTAATGTTTTTATCAGTGACTTGGATAAAGGTAAATTTGGAGATATTCCAAAGCTAGGAAGGATAGCTGACAACTGGATGACAATAGTGAGTGCCCAAAAGGCTTTTGACAGGTTAGTTATAGTTTGGATGCAATTTATTAGCAATAAATATAAAATCTTCTACTTATATATATAAAACCAACTTCACAAAAACAAATGAAATACTTTCGCTCTGCCCTTAGTCTTTCAGGCCCAGGTAGGCTACATTTCTATTTGGGGTTCAAGGGTACCCTTAAAGTTTGGGAGTATCTCCTTTCTCTGCCATTGACTCAAGCCCCAAGTGGCCATGTTCCCCTAGTAGGGCAGAGATTAGAACCTCAGTTCTATTTAACCCCCTAATTAGCATTTTCAAACAAACAAATCCTTATCTTCCACTTTAGAATCAATACTGTGTATTGGTTCCAAGGTAGAAGAGTGGTAAAGGCTAGGCAATGGGGGTCAAGTGACTTGCCCAGGGTCACACAGCTGGGAAGTGTCTGAGGCCAGATTTGAACCCAAGACCTCCTGTCTCTAGGCCTGGCTCTCAATCCAGCTGTCCCCCCCACCCCCACCCCAATTAGCTTTTGCAAAGGGAAATTTACTTCAAAGGTATAGCAAGAATTACAAACACTGGCCCCAATACCTTCAGTCTCTAGGGAACTTGGCTCAGTTTCTATTGAGCCCTGAACTCACCAAGCTCATGCCCAGATTTAGCAGAATGGCCAGATCAATCCTTCCACAAGGATGGAAGCCTGGTGGTCACTCCTGAAAATTGTTCCTTGATCTTTGGGACATTGATCCTGGGCAGCTGCAATACCCCTCCTGAATTCCCACTCCCGGATTCCTGGGACTCAGTCTCCCCTAGTCAAAGACTCCACTCCCCGCATGCAGAATAGAAAAGAATGAGAGAAAAAGTCAAGGAATGAGACCCACTTTGGGGGGGCCACGTGGCCTCAGAGGGGAAGCAGAACTCTTCTTGCAGCCTAGTCTCTCCCCCGCTATCAAGAGGAAGAATCATTGAAGCTTCCTCAGATTTGAATGGAGCTAAGATAGAGAAGCAGAAGTTGACTCGGGTCTTTTCGAAGACACTGACCATTCTGGCTCCTCGGCCAAAACAGAAAGGTTCTTCCCAAAAAACAGGGTTAGCTGAATGGAACCACTTACGGAATGTCCACACACACACGGTAGTCTCTCCAAAGCCCTTCCCTTCCATGATAGCACGATGCTCCAGGATGCCATCTCCTCCAGGATCCTCCACGTGGAGAGGTTTCATTAATCAAGTGAGCGGATGGAATCTGCAGCACACGTGCCGGACTGCATTTTACAGCAGTTTGTCTGAAAAAAGAATTGGAGGGATGGGAGGGAAGGGGTCCAGGTTTAGCGGACCACAAGCTTAAAGTGCATGAGTAGGGTGATGTGGCAGCCAGCAAGAGAAATGAAATCCTGGAGTGCATAGAGAGTGGCAGAGCTTACAGGGACAGCAGGCTGATGGTCCCTTTACACTCTGCTCTTATCAAATCACATCTGGAATAGTGTCCAGTTCCAGGTGCCTCTGATGAGCTGGAACAGTCAGAGGAAGATGAAGGATTTGAATCCAGGCTAGAGGAGGATCAGCTGAAAGAACTGGAGATGTTTCACCTGGAGAAGAGAAGAATGGAGGGGGCGAGGGAAGAGAAGGGAGGGATGTGAATATTCTTTTCAATAATTTGAAGGACTCTTATGTGGAGGAGAGATTAGACTTGCTCTGTTTGTCCCCAGAGGACAGAACCAAGTGCAGTGGGTAGAAGGTACAAATTTATTTGTTTTTTTAATTGAAAAATTTTATTTAATTAATTGATTTAGAATATTTTTCCATGGTTACATGATTAATGTTCTTTCCCTCCCCTGTTCCCTCCCCTCTCCCAGAGCCAATGAGTAATTCCACTTGGGCTTTACATATGTCATTGATCAAAAGCTATTTAGAAGGTACAAATTTAGAGGCAAATTTAAGTTTAATGTTAGGTAGCTACATGGTGCAGTGGTTAGAGTACTAGGTCTCGAGGCAAGAAGATTTAAGTTCAAATCCAGCCTCTGACACATTTTTCATTACCTCGACAAGTCACTTAACCTCTGCCAGCCTTGATTTCCTCACTTGTAAAATGGCAATGCTAATAATAGTGCTTAACTCCCAGAGTTGTGAGAATTAAATGAGATAATATTTGTGAAGGACTTAGCATGGTGCCTAGTATATATTAGGAGCTTAATCAGTGCTTGGCCCTTTCTTTCTTTCCTAACAAAACTGCCCAAAAGTAGAATGGTGATTGGAAATCATCTGTGATAGCCCACTGCCAAGGAGGAGGTAATGATGACACAGAGAATGTGAATTTCTAGGATTTCATGCCTGAAGGAGCTTAAGAGAAAAGTGTGTTAAAGATGACTCTTGGGATGGTGGCAACATTAGGACAACCAGGAAATTAGGTAGGTGAGAATTGGTCTGGGAAAAGGACCACAACTACTCTGAGGTGATGGGGCTTTGTCTCAGGGTAGTAAATCTCAAGGCACAAACCTTTCACAGAGGAGGAAGCGAGGGGGGTATGAACTCAGAATCTCAGAGGAAGAGACTTGGGTTCCTGGCCACTGCATGGACTCCAGCCCATCCATTCTCCCTAGGCCTAGAAAGAATCCCCAACACTTATAAGAAATAAAGCAGGATGGTTTCAGAAAAGCCTGGGAAGACTTAGAAGAACTGATGCAAAGTGAAGTGAGCAGAATCAGGAGAGCCTTATACTAGCAATACAACAGTATTACACAGTACGAGCAATATTTTAAGGGTGATCACCCGTGAAAAGTCAATGATTCAAGATAATTCCAAAGGACCCATTACGAAAAAAACTATCCACTCCCAGAGAGAGAATTGATGAACTGTGAGTGCAGATTGAAACATATTTTTTTTTTACTTTCTTCATTTTTCTAGGGAGTCTTTTTTGTGTGTTTTCTTTTTTAACTTGGCTAATATGGAAATATGTTTTGCATGATTTCATGTGTATCACATCGTTTGCTTTCTCAATGGAAGGAGAAGGAGAAGAAAGGAGAGATTTTGGAATTTAAAACATTTTTAATGAATATTAGAAAATTTACATGTAATTGGGAAATAATAAAATTTTATACACACATATACATCTACACATATGCATCATACACATATATTTCTGTATATATATGAATGGTATGGAACTGGAGAGAAATGTATTTTAACTTTCATAACGAACTGAGCAGCATACTCTTCTTTGGTTCCAAACAGAGATTTTTCTCTTTTCACCTTCTCCCTCTTCTTCTATTCTTCCCTTCTAGGCACATCAGCCTCTCTCTCATCCTTCCTTACACAAGCAACCAAATTTTTGCTCCATGGGGGAAGTGTAAATGTATGCTCTTTGAAGGCAGGGGCACTCTCCCTTTTGACTTTACAGCCCTAGTACTTCCTATGCTACCTGGCACATAGTAGGCACTTAATAATATTTGTCAGTTGATTGATATTGAAAGCAGCTTTACTTAGGCCTCTGAAGGAAGAAAGAAGGAAAGAAAGAAAGAAAGAAAGAAAGAAAGAAAGAAAGAAAGAAAGAAAGAAAGAAAGAAAGAAAGAAAGAAAGAAAGAAAGAAAGAAAGAAAGGAAGGAAAGAAGGAAGGAAGGAAGGAAGGAAGGAAGGAAGGAAGGAAGGAAGGAAGAAGGAAAGAAAGGAAGGAAGGAAGGAAGGAAGAAAGAAGGAAAGAAAGAAGGAAAGACAAAGAGAGGAAGGAAGGAAGGGATGGACTAGATAGAGTTGAAAGTCCTTTCCAATTCTGCAATTCTATCCCCTAAGCTACTACAGTAACACATTCTCCTTCCCACTTAACTGAACTCCTCCTAATTACATCTTGTATTATTTTGGAACAATGACTTACAAAAGTGATTTGAGGGTATATTTTATTTTATGCCCTAGCAGTAGTTGCTCCAAGAACCAAAATTACTATGTATGGCTCTCTTCAGGAAGAAAATGATGAGCTCAGCTTAGAATATGTTGGGGCTGAGGTTTGAATAGTTCATTCAGGTAGAGATGCCCAGAGAGCACTTGAGAAAGACTAAGGTCAGAGGAAGAGATTGGATCTATGAGAGGAAGCATATGCACCCCTATCTTGGAAATATTCCATGCTCAGGAAAAGCTGGTCTCCGCTCGGTCAGGACAAGTTCCCTGAGCTGTAAGAGAGTTCCGTGTATAAGAAACAGTTCATGCTCGTGAATATATTATCAGAGTTAAAGATCCCATCTGTCCTTTCTGCTAATTATCACTAAACCAACTATTTTTCAGGGACCGTACTTTGTAAAAGGATATGTTTGGGTGTTTCCTGACAAGTGTCTGTGATAGTAAAACAAAATCTATCAATACATTTAACAATAAAAAAAAATGCAAGCCTCTCTGAGATACCATGTCCCTTCCCCAATAAACCCAAAGTGGGGAGGGGAACACATGTTCTCAATGTCATCCCACTCTTTTCTCAATGGCAGCGGTGGCGGCATACCACAGAGCATGCTTTCCCCATAGAATCAAGATGAGAAATTGTGGTTAGATTCCCAGGCTAATCCACAAAACCCAGTTAGCCCCCATTTGGCTGAAATAAAATCTAGTCAAGCTAAAGTCAATTTATCTCAATAAACATTTATTAATCAGAGGTTACTCTGTATCTGGGATGGAATAGGGTTGGTTGCACTTGTGATTTCTTGAAGGAGAATTCTAATGAGGAAATTCCTTTTATAGATGCAGGTTGGCATCTTCTCTGCATCCCACCCAAAAGTATAAATATATTCACACACATATACATACATATACACACATACATATGTATATATAATTTTTACTTCTCTGTATTCATATTGTTTCCTCCCAAAAGAGTATATAAGTCCTTGAGTGTGGGGACTGTTTCTTTTTATTTTTTGTCTTTGTCTCCTTGGCACCCTCTGTTACACAGTGCCTGGCACACAGTAGGGATTTAATAAATGTCTATCGAATGAATGAATGAATCATCTATAACGTGCAGAGCTTCGTGGCTGGTGCCTTGGCTTTGAGATATTTATGGTTTCTCCTCTCATAGAGTTTAGTTTACAATCTAGTAAGGAGATTAAGACTCTCGTAAGACTTCTATCAAGATAAGGGATCAAGGTTTACTGGGAAATGATGTCGATTTGGAGTTGGCAGACCTGGCTTTGAATCCTGGCCGGGCTTTTTAATATTTGTGTGACCTTGGGCCAATCTCTTCCTCCCTCCTTCTCTTAGAGGTTTTGGGAAATTTCCCCCTTTTTAAAATAAGGGCATTCGATCAGAGCAGATGAGCTTTCGGCTTCACTGCAGCTCTAACCCTATGCCCTGTTGTCCGGATAACTACGATACAATACCGAACCTGTCTAAGTGTGTAAAAGAGAGGCAGGCGAGTGCTTTAGAGAGAAGAGGGCAGACGAAATACAGGTGACACCAGGCAGACTTGCTGGAGATCCAAGCCACGGGCCGGGCCGTATGCCTTCTTGGAGTCAGCCAGCTGTTGTTGGCTTCACCACCTGCCCTCCCCAAATAAGGGGGGAGCCGCAGGGCTTTGGAGGTCCCCAAAGTCAGAGGCATTAAAATCTGCCTTCGTAATGAACAGCTCAGTGAGACTGAGAGAACATCCTTCAGCCTCTGACTGCCCAGCCATGGGTGGTTATTCTCCCAAACACATCGACGAAGGTTTTTGCCCCTGGTATGCCCCCCGCCAGGCCCCTCTCTGCCCCATCCTTGCCCTGGTGCCCTGAGAGATCTGGATCCTGGGATGTGCAGAGGGGGAGTGGTGACAGGAATGTTTGGTTTGATCCTGGGGCTCATCGGGGTGGGATGGGGCACAAGGGGGACCAGAAGCTCTGTCCTGACTCCTAGCCAGCCTGGAGTCTGCGACGGTGGTAGAACTGCTGAGGTGGAAGTTGGGGGTGGGCTAAGGAGAGCAGCTCAGGTCCTTTTTGGTTGGGCCAAACCTCTGAAATGCAACCAGGGGGTTTCCTAGGAAATGACACACCTCTGGGTCCTCTGGGCAAATGATCTCCTCCTTGATGGGCAGCAGAGATTGCTCTGACGACGACGACATGGAGGTGGCCGCCGAGCAGAGTCACCAGAAGCCAGGATGGACAGGACTTCTGTCTGTCCAAAGAGAAAGTCCCTGAGGACTGCCACAGCCCTTGGATGAAGCATCCATGGCCCAGGCACACAGAAGCAGGTGCTGGCAGGGGAATTGGGAGGTTGGGGGCGGGGCTGGTGAGATGCTGGTAGTGGGGCAGAAAGGGAGCATCCAAGGGATTAGGGGTTGGAAGAGACTGGCTAGCCTGGCCTCTTTGTTTCTTGTTTTGTTTTGTTTTGACAACTCTTACCTACTGTTTTAGTATCAATTCTGAGATAGAAGAGTGGCAAGGGCTAGGCAATAGAGGTCGAATGGCTTGCCCAGAAAGCTAGGAAGTGTCTGAAGTCATATTTGAACCCAGATCATCCTGACTTCAAGCCTGGCGCTCCATCTATTGAGCCAGTTGGCTGCACCAGACTCTTCCATTTAGAAAGTGGAAGACAGATCTGGAAGAGGCAATCACTTGACCAAAGTCACATAGCGTGGCAACAGCAAAACCAGGACTAGAACTGCTTCCAGTCCCTCTATCAGGGTGAGCCTTAACAGGGCGAAGGACTGGCCAGGAGCTAGGAGGTAGGGGAGGGGGTGCTAAGACAAGGGTGGAGTCCAACCTTTAATGTGGTGCCTGGCCTGGGCCCACGGCTGTCGTCACAGCCCTCTGCTTTGGCCCAGGCCACTGCTTCCACTCATCGGGGATAGCATGCAATTCATTCCCTAAGGACCCCAAGAGGGGGGTGACTCAAGGGAAAGAGGGAGGGAGAGGTCCCTCCCTTCCTGCTTAATCAGGACTCTTTCAGGGTGGCCAGTAATGTTGGGGAGAAGCTTCCAGGAAGCAGGTGGCAGGCTGGAGGCAACAGTGGCAGCAACCTCAATTCAGCTCCATAGCAGGAAAACAACTTATCCTACTCAGAGCTCTCCAGAAGAGAAAAGGGCTGTCTCCAGAGAGTGAGCTCCCTATCACTGGAGGGCTTCAAATGCAGCCCACATAATCATTTGCTGAGAAGGGCAGAGGAGAGAATAGATTTCTTCTGAGGGTCCTTCCTACTCTATAGTTCATAAAGTTGTTAGCAGCAGAAAAAAAATACAGCATTTGCACTCGGAAGATCTAGATTCAAATCCCAGGTCTGCCACTTATGTGACTAGAAAAGTTGGTTAGCTTGAGCATTAGGTGTTTTTTTTTTTAATCTGAAAAATGAGAGGATTAAACTTGAGGACTTTTAACGCCCTTTTTAGCTCTAAATCTATGATTTATTTAAATCTATGACCTGAAGTCAAAGGATTAGGATTGAAATCCTGACTCAGTCACTTATTCTACCTGTGTGGCCAAAGGCAAACCATGTCCCTTCTCTGGAGGAATGGTAGACTAGATGATCATTATGATCCATTCAAGTTCTAAATCTACAGTTCTATGAGGACTGCCCCTTGTTAGAGATTGAGGACTCAAAACACTGGAATTCAGCAGAAACCTGGGCAGGAGATAAATGCTTTTGGCATTGCCATCCTGTTCCCAGATGGTTTAAATTTGAAGCTCCGTCCAAGGCCCCAGGCAGGGGTATTTGTGTCTAAGTTCCATCTCCCTGTAAGAAAACTGAGCAGAAATTCATGGATCTGGGTTTAGGGTTCAGGAAGAGCTTTCATCAGAAAACAAGAAATGTGCACCTCTAATCTAGTTGGCCTCCACTCCGAAATCTTCCACAGCACCCCATTGCTAAAAGTCCAAATTCCTCATCTGGCCATCTAGTCTAGCTCTGCAGCTGTATCTTCCATTATCCTCTTTTCTCCCTGTCCCATACACTCTATTCTCCAGTAAAATGGGACTGCTAGCTATTCCTCCAACCCACCTTGGCTTCATGCCTTTGTTTACACCTGCACTAATGCCTAGAATGTCCTCTATCCCCACTCTCCTTGTCCTTCATCCATCTCTACCTGTTTAAGTCTTTCCAATCATTCAAGGCCTAGAACAGATGTTTTCCTTTTCAGAAAGTCTTCCCCGATCCCTACAGCAGCTAGTGATCCATCTCTCCTTCTGAACTAACAAAGAACACCATACCATTCAAATGGCATTTATATTTCATTTTGCATTAGAGGGTCCCTTGACTGGACCATGAGTTTCTTGAGGACAGGAATCAGGTCTCCATATTGGAAGGAAATCTGTCCTTAGTCCTGTTCTGTTGAACATTTTTACCCATGAAGGCACTGATGGAGAGCTTATCAAATTTGCAGATGATATAAAGCTAAGGTGGACAGTTAACATGTTGAATGACAGTCAGGATTCGAAACTATTTTGACAGGCAAAAACAATGGACTGAATCTAATATGATGAAACTTAGCAGATGTACGTCAAGTGCTACAGTTGGCTTCAAAAAATAAATTTCACAAGTACGAGGTAAGGGAGGCATGTTTAGACAAGAGTGGATGTGAAAAAGGTTTGGGAATTTTAGAAGAATGCAATGTGACATGGGTCAACAGAGCAAACTAGCCCAAAACAGATGTCCCGTGTCTAGAAAATGAGAGGTGATCATTCTGCTGATCTCTGCCCTGGTCAGAACACAGCTGGAGAACTGTGTTTAGTGACGGGCACCACATGTGAGGAAGAACGTCAGTAAACTAGAGAGCATCCGTAGGAGGACAACCAGGATGGTGAAAAGACCTAAGATCGTGACAAAAGATTGGTTGAAGAAACTGGGGATATTTAACCTAGAGAAAAGAAGTTTGGGGTGGGAGGTCTTCAAGTATTTGAAGATCTATCAGGTAGAAGAGAAATGAATTTGTCCTGTGTAGTCCCAGATAACAGCTGGAAATTATAGGTGACATATCAGCTCCGTGTAAGTGGAACCATTATATCAGTGACTCTTTCCTGACATTTAAAAGAGACTGAGCCCAGGCATATTTCTGTGATTTTCTCATTCTCACATTGTGACTTTCATGCTTCTGAGGATATAAGTCACCAATTCCTCTTACAAGTCCATTGACTCACAAGGCTTTAAAGAACAAACAAATTTATGATCAAGTCAGAGAGAGCAAATAGACTCGTACCAGAGTTCCTAGCCAGTTCCTAGCTGGTCCATCCGATACAGTCCTAGTCTCCTATGACCTAGGGCTGTGAGTAGGGCTCCTAGAGTACATGTCTCCAGTGAAATTTGTGGTCTCTCTTCTGATTGTGGTGTGTCCACATCATGTACCTAAAGCTGTCCTCATCTCACAGCAGATGACAAGTATTCTTTCAAAGTTTGCCCAGGCTGATGTTGGTGAATAATCTCAGATTCTCCATTGATTGTCACCAGAGTCCATTTCTGCCACTATCACATTATCTTCTTCTTCAGAAGCAGGAAAAGGAAATTTTATCAGAGCCAAAGTCTTCAGGATTTTGTTCCCCTCCCTTCTAACTAATCATAGTCACAATCCTGGTGCCATGACATTCTGAATGCCCTGACATGCCCAGGTTCTAGGAGCATACTTTCAGGTCCAGACTGCCATAGGGATCATGCCACTTTCCTCTGCAAACTTCAGGACCCTCTTTCCTTCTTATTTCACCCGGAGGCTCCTGCAGTCCCTGGATTTGGGTAGTGGTAGGAAAGAGCTAAATAACATCATGTACATTCCCATGATAGCTGGAATAGTGAAATGGTGGGTTGTTGGTATTGGAAAGTTTTATTTGTTCCTACTTTCTAACCCAAAGTGGAATGGGCTGCCTAGTGAGTGCATCTTCCCTCTATAGAAGTCTTCTATTAAAGCCTCGATAGGAGCAGCTAGAGCACCAAGCCTGGAGTTGGGAAGATCTGGGTTCAAATTTGATCTGAGACACTTCTTAGCTGTGTGACCTTGGGCAAATCACTTAGTCCCCATTGCCTAATCCTTGCCACTCTTCTGTCTTAGAATTGATCCTAAGGCAGAGAGTAAGAATTTATAACTAAAAAAAAGCCTAGATATTCAGTTGTTATGAACAGAAGTAGAAGATATTTTTGTTTAGGCAAAAGTTAGACTACAAAATCTCTCAAGTGCCTTCCGATCCTGAAATTCTGTGATTCCCCCATAACCATGCCCATAGGAAACACTGAAGAATACTTGTTGAATTGTTGATATGTACTGAGTGTGCACCCAGACTGGCATTTGGAAGGCTCTCCTGACCACAATTGTTCCCGTGTTTGCCCCAGGCATGGGCTCCATTTCAGGCACACTCATCTCCATTCCATTAGTAGAAAGATCAGGGGAGCTGGACTCTCCTCATGGAGAAGTCCCTGATCACAATATCCCTTCAAGCTCTTCTAAACTTAAGAGCTGAGTGTGTTAATAAACCCTTTTGGTCTCTTCTAGGAGGTGATGGGAGCCCCAGGGGCATACTTGACAGGCCTGTTGGATTGGACAGAGTTGCACAAGGCAGATGTTGGCATTTTCTCCTTTCCAAGCGCCATCATTGTCATGCAGGGTGAACGGAAGGGATGTGCTGTAACCAGAGGATTGGGAAAGAGGAAGCCTTTGGGGAGCTGGGCAGGCCTCAGAGCTGACAAGCAAGATGCATTCCATTCATAGGTTCATCTCCAGATCCTGGGGAGCTGGAGAATGGGAAGGCAAGGGGAAAGAGTCCCAAAGGAAAGAGAATTGAAGTGCTGAGGGGACTGCACAAGCCTTCAGGAATACAGATGGTGAAAAATGGGGAAGTTGAGTACTGGACTGGGAGTTAAAAGACAAAGGTTCTCTTTCTTTATTTGTAAAATGAGAAGACTGACTAGATCTCTTAAGGCCATTTCTGGCCTTAAAATCCAAAGATCCTTTGATGTGTGGAAGCCCAGTCAAGCAGGGTATGCGGTCCATTGGCCTAATGACTGATTGGCAAAAATAGAGAAGGTGCTGCCATCTTGGTGGGGGGAATTTCCTCGGTATATGTGGTCAGCACTCAACTCTTTAGAGGTTTTGGAAATCACTCTTTCACCTTGGCCAGTATAGAAAGTGCCTGGGCCTCACCTCATTTGGAGGCTGTTCAAGTCTCATCTCTTTACCGAGGAGGATCCAGATGTTGGAAAAAGATGTCAAGTTTGGAGGACATCTGGGGAGAGGTCCTTAAGAGTTGCTTCTTAATTTACCAAACTAATGAAAGATGATGAAGGCTTTTGGCAAGTGTGAAGGGTGACAACTCAACCCAAATAATGAAAAGATTAATAATTTGCTGAGTTGGCACTGTCCCCCCCTTCAGAGTTCATGTGGCCATTCGGGCTGATGTCTCTGTTAGAGCAGCCGGCATCAAAAGGAGCTTTCAGAGAGGCACATCTGTCCAGGATCATTTTTAGCACAGATTAGCTTTTTGGTCCATTTTTCCTACCCCTCACTTCTCAGCAGCCTTTAAAGAAGCCGCGGGTTGTGGAAGAGCCTGTCCAAGTCAAAAGAGACAAGTGCAAAACGGGAAACTCGGCAAAGGGACAGGGCCTCCAGCTGGGGAAAATGTGCCTGCAAAATCACATCCTGCCCTTGGCAGCTTCCCTGGATTTATGGTAGAGTTTTGCAGACATTTCAGCACATTATAAGCCAGCTCAGAAGACCCTCATAAAACTCTGCTTATATGAAAGAACAAACTGGCTGATAAAAATCAGCTGTTGCCTATAAATGTTAGATGGAGTAGCGGGGTTTATTAGGCTGGGCCCTAGCTGCAAATGAACCACTCTGCATATTGAGTTCGAGACTGGAAAGCCAGAATGGTGGATACCTGCTCCCTGTCCAAACTCTTCCTACCTTGGTGCCAGTTAGTTACCATAAATCGTGTTTGAGGCAGAGACAGTGTGGTATAACCTAAGAAGTGCTAAACTTGGAGTCACAAGGCCTGGCACTTGTTAAATGCCTGCCCTTGGGCAAATCCTCAGTTTTGGCAGCTGTAAAATGGGGATGATGAGACTTAAAACATTTATCTTTCAGGTTTCCTGGGTTGTATGACCTAAAAGCACTAAAGAAATAGAGAGGATTAGGGGTGTATATATGGTGTCTTAGCATCCCACAAGCTTCTTAAGGGCAGAAAATTACTTAAAGCTTGTATTTTCCCCCTTGCCCAGTCTGGTGTTCTACTCTTAGTAAAGATTGACCCCAAAGAATAAAGTCTCAAGACAGGGCCCAGAATAAAGGAGGTGACAGTGCTGATGTACTCTGCCCGGGGTAGATCACATCTGGAGCACTCTGCCTGCTCAGTTCTTGGTGCCACATTAAAGGACAATATCAGAAGATCAGAATAAGTTTACCTGGATAGTGACGTGCTTGAATTATTAGGCCATACAAGTATTGGTTGAAGGAATTCGGGATGTTTAACCTCAAGTATAGAAGACCAGGGAGTGAGAGGCAAGGATTAGGGAGAGGGCAGGATAATTGTCTTCAAATAGAACATAGGGGTTCAGATCTTAGCGTGGCTACTGATTAAGCATGAGAACCTCAATAAATTACTTCTGGCCTTGTTTTCTCATCTATAAAAATAGGCTAGAGGAAGAGTTTATAAACCTGGGGTCCAGAAACTTGTTTTACATATTTAAAATATCAATATTTTAAATAATATTGGTAACTTAATTTTAATATAATTGATCCTTTTTGTGATTTTATTATGTATTTTATGAATTTAAAAACATGATTCTAAGAAGGGGTTCAGAGGTTTGCCAGACTGCCCAAGAGGTCCATGGAACAAAAAAAGGTTAAGAGTTTCTAAGCTGGATGATTTCTAGATCTTTTCCACCTCTCAAGTCTACAAAACCAGGAGGTATTTAAAGGGATGTCACATAGAAAGGCAATTAGACTCATTCTGCTTGTCTTTAGAGGACAGAGCCATGGGTAGAAGCTGCAAAGGGCCAGATTTTGGTTGAAGGTGAGGAACGATTTGCTACGAACGAGAGCTCTCCAAAAGTGGAATGGGCTGTCTCAGGAGGTAGTGGGTTCCCTCTACCTTGTTGTCTTCAGGCAAAAGTTGGATGAACAATTTGTAGAGATTGCTCTAGAGTGGATTCTTGTTTAGGTATGGATTGGATGGTCCAGGGATGTGTTGGAGCCATCTTGAGATGGCCAAGAGCTGTTTGTTAGATTGTTAAATTAAAAAAATATATATTTACACTTCAGAAATTGGCAAAGGCTACAAAATAGGGCTTAAGAAAGTGATGGAGGAAAAGTTGATAATGCAGCTTAAACTTAAAAGTGTATTGTGCACATACTTCCCACCCCAAGCTTGTTGTTAAACTCTTAGCAGCACACCCCTGACAAACTGACATCTTGCCTGACTCTGTGGCTGATCTTTCAACCCCGCTTACCCTTGGTATAATGGGACAACTTCACACCAGCGCAGAGGCTCTGGCTCTCCCTACTTGGAGAGGCTGCCTACAGCTAGCCCTTCAATAGCAGGCTGGTGCCCTCCTTGGTTTCTTAGTAGCTCTTGCTACCTTCCTGCTCTCCTGAGTTCCTGTGCTCTGTCTCATTGAACGTGGCAATGTTCAAGGTGCCAAATAAATTGTTGACTTTGAATCACAACTCAGTGATCTGTAGAACTTTGAGGTAAACAAAGCTCTTTTCTTGCCATCATTCTATGAGTTAGATAGTACAAGGGTCATCATCATCCACATTTCACAAATGAGGAAACTACAGCTCAGAAGAGATTTGCTGCCACTGACCACACGGCTAAGCCACGGTCTGAACCCGGGTCCAAGTGGAGTATTCTTTTCGCTCTACCTTGCTACTTCCCTCTATCAGGCAGGTGTTTCCCACAATTTAGGGTCAGCAGGTTAGAGCAGTGGCCTGAGTGTGGAGAAAGGAGCTAAGCAGAGTCAGATGGAGAGGCGGAAGGGGACCAAGGGCATTTGTTCTGGAGAAGTTGCCTTTGTTCTTGCCAACTCTCCTTCCCAGGGACATTTTCTCTTCTCCGCATGACCAGGACCAGCTGTCTGGACTTCATTTTAGAGGCAAATGGAAGGAATTGCTTGTCACTCCAAGCTAGGGCTCTGAGGTTCCTTGTAGATTGGACCACCATGGGACTTCACAGTAGGAGCTGGTCTGAACAAAGCCCTCAAGGTATGAAAATCTGGGAGCCAAGGTCACTGTCCTCTGTTATCTGGAGGGCTGGCCCATGGAAACAAGGATTAGACTCGTTCTCCAGCGTGGCCTCAGAGGGCAGAACTAGGAGAATCTGGGCAAGTGGGAGGAGATGAATTTCCTATCAGAGCTCTTTAATAACGGAAAGGCTTGAATTGAAAAAGTGAACTTCCCATAGTTGCAGACTGCTGGAAGGGCCCATGATACATACACATGTTGTTTAAGAACTTCTAAGATGGAAGCTGGATCGCTAACTTGCCAGCCTTATTGCTCATAGGATCAGATTTGGCAGCTTCTCAGATCTCTCCTCGCACTCTGAATTCTTTAACCCTAAACCAAAAACTACCCTATTATTAGTGGGCCACCTCGGGCAACCTCTGGGCTGGGTTCCTCCCTGTCCAATGAGGGGACCGGCTAGTTTCTAAAGTGCCTTTCCCAAGAGTTTTCCCCCTGCTCTAGCCCTCCTTGGCGCCTTTGTACCATCAGTTTAGAAGGTAACAGACCTGCTGCGCCTCCACAGGGAGCCAGTGAATTGGAGCCTTTCTGAAATGAAAGAAGGGAGAGGGAGCTGGAATTGGGTCACCTCCCTGAAATTCCTCTGGAAGCCCTCGTTTGCTCTGCTCCTTGCACCTGGCACAGAGGGCAGAAGGGTAAGGCTCTGGCAGGTAGCCCTGCTTCGTTTCAATCCTCCTGAGCAGGGAGGGAGAAGATGATAACGGACAAGACTGGAGCCGCTGCCTGAGCAGGCCCGGGTCACCCCAGGGGCCAGAGAAGGAAGTGGGTTTAGGGCCCAGGGAAAGGCCGAAAGGCCTCCCGGGCAGGCGGTCCGAGCGGGTCCTCCTCTCTTGGACACGTTAACCTTGGCTCCCTCTTGCCCCAGTTATGAACCGTGACCTCAACAGGCACATTTGCTTGGGACGAGCGCTTCCTCACTTTCTCAAAGGAACTTTTGTGGCCACTTTCTAGGCATGGAGAGGGTTCAAAGGGAAGAGGGCTACTCCCGGCACGTGTTATTCCATCCCTCACCGGGCGCTGACAAGGACAGGCTACTCTGAATCAGAGAAAGGGAGAGCTGAAGAGACCGGGAGACCTCTGGTGCGCGCTTTGTCTCCCGCCCCAGAGCAAGCGCCGGCAGAAGCCGGCCTCCAACGCCTTCCCACAGTGCTCGGCTGCCTCCGTGGGCCTGCACTCCCCCGGTGGGTGACTGACCGCATCCTTCCCCCGTTTTCTCGGCTCCAAGTCAGGAGTAAGAGCCCAGCCTCACGGGGCACCACGGGATGCAGCGAGACGATGGACGTGCCGCCGCTTCAGACTGTAAATCCTCACAAAACACCAACCAGTAAAAACGTTTATTGATTCCAAACAACAGCCAGAGCCGGAACAGGTCCCGCCTGGAAGGCTTTACACCTAAGCCCTACCGGCTCCCCGATGCAGGGGGAGAGGCTGAACCGTTCTGGTTATCCAACTCGCCAGGGAGCCCCGAGGACACAACGTCCTCTCCCGTCCTCCTCCTTGTCCTCTTCCTCCTCCTGCCAGTCCGTCAGGAGACGACACTGTCCCGCTCCAGGATCTCCAGTGAGCACGTACCATCCCCCCCCAGAACACAGAAGCCCTGGCCTGGGAGCCAACTAACATGCTTTGGAGTTTTCCATTCTGCCACTGGCAAAGTGAGCGCTAGGCCTGGAGTCTGGAGGTCCTGGGTTCAAATGTGCTCTCAGACACTTCCTAGGTACAGGACCCCGGACATAACCCCAATTGCTATTCTTCTGTCTTAGAATGGATACTAGGGAGCATCAAGGCGGCTCAGTGGATTAAGAGCCAAGTCTAAAGACGGGAAGTTCTTGGTTCAAATCTAGCCTCAGACACTTCCTGGATGTGTGACCCTGGGCAAGTCACTTAGCCCCCATTGCCCAGCCCTTACCATTCTTCTGCCTTGGAAACAATACATGATATTGATTCTAAGACAGAAGGTAAGGGTTAAAAAAGAAAAAAAGAATTGATATTAAGACAGAAGACAAGGATTCAAAACAACAATAATAAAGTATCACCTTCCCCTCCTCTATGTCTCCTTCCTCCTCTGTAAAAGGCGGGTTTGGATTAGGGGATCCCTAGTTTTCTTTCTGGTTTAGGAAATCTACAAAAATCTTCAAAAAGAAATCCAGAAGTAATTTCTGCCGCATTGCCGCCCCCTTGTGGCACAGTTTGGAAACAACAACTTGGGGAAAAGCAAAGAAATCAGGACAGGCTGATACCACACAGTAACAAAACCAATTAAATATCCATCTTACAATGAACTTCAGAATTCAGATTTCTGTAACAAAAATTCAAACCTCTCTCTCTCTCTCTCTCTCTCTCTCTCTCTCTCTCTCTCTCTCTCTCTCTCTCTCTCTCTCTCTCTCTCTCTCTCTCTCTCCT
>NC_058132.1:79607063-79667776 GCF_016433145.1 Gracilinanus agilis | reverse complement strand
CTCCCTCCCTCCCTCCCTCCCTCCCTCTCTCTCTCTCTCTCTCTCTCTCTCTCTCTCTCTCTCTCTCCTCCATTTGTTTTCCTGCATTGACCCTAGGCTTGTGTATATTCTTTATTACCCTTTATATACTCAGAGCATGCATACTAAATTTCTCCCTGGAGATCCTCTTAGTTTTGGGACCTTCTTTTGTTTAAAAACAAAACAAAACAAAACACACCTTACCTTGCGTCTTAGAATTGACACAAGTATGGGTTCTAACGAAAAAGAGCAGTAAGAGCTACACAACTGGGGGTGAGTGACTTGTCCAGGGTCACACAGCTAGAAATCCTCTTGTGATCAGTTTCTTACCATGAAGAGTTCAAAGGGGAAGAAGCTAATCAAGGGCGTACTTTATTCCAGATTCTGTCCCCCCCTCCACACTTTTCATTGTTTTGTCTTTTCCTGTTCCTTTCACATTCACCCGTCTTCCTATTTATAGTTCTTTCCTAAATTATAGGGTTGGATTACAGTAACAGAAGTTCTTCCACTGTTGAGACATTTTATTTTTGATGTTTTTGAGGTTCCATGCAGAAAGTGAATTATTGGGTCAAAGACCATGAACATATCACGTAGCACGGCTAGAATTCAGATCATGTGGCCGATCTGTTCCACAAGGACTTGCCACAAGGACAATTCCACTGGCGAAGTATGACATATTTATTTCCCTAAGCTCCACTAGTTTTGAGTTTTGTTGTTTTTGTGTTCCCAAACCCTAGGAAGAAGAGAATTTTGGGGTCAGCTAGGTAACCCAGTAAACCCAGGCCAGGAGTCGGGAGGTCCTGGGTCCAAATCCGGCTTCAAAGGCTTCCTAGCTATGTGACCCTGAGCAAGTCATTTAACCCTATTTGCCTAGCTTTTGCCTTTCTGTCCTATGGTTGTTACTAGGACAGAAAGTAAGGCTTAAAAAAAAATTGTAGAATTTTAAACATGAATTTTCTTCATGTTTACCCCCATGGCACAGCTGAGGGGGTAAATGCTTAGGCTGACAAAGACATGGCATAGCACTGGCCGTCCCTCTTTGCCTCTCTTCATGGGTTATTCCAGCCCCTCCAACATCCTCAGCACTGCTCTGACGACTATGTCTGTCACTATCAGCCTGATTTTCCTTCCTGGGCCTCGGGTAATGGTCTGTATATAAACACAACATAGAATAAACATTCCTTGGTCTCAGAAACATGGAGCCCCAATATTCTACGAGATAACCGTTTTCTAGACATTTGAATTCCAAACACCAGAGCATGTCCACACTTGTTCTAAAGCGGCAGGAGAAATAAAGATGGACTTTAGCTGGCATCTTTGTTGAGAATAAAAACAGCCTCCTTAAGTCTTCAGGAAAAAAGATACATTCAGCAGGATATCTGGGGAAAGAAGAGAAGAAAATCCATAAATTATACAATGAAGCTCTGTGTTCGGCCCCAGGGATACAAATAAAATAGTCCTTGACCTCAAAAGGGGCCAATGATTTAGTAGGTGAGGAGAACAAAGATGTATAACCTAAAATATAACTTAGAGTATGATATGTACCTAAGACTTACAAACTATTATTTTATGACAATGATAATTGGCTGATGGGGGCAGGAGGGAGGAGAAGAGGTAGAGAAATCAGAGAAGGCTTCAAGGTGGTACCTGAATTGGGAAGGATTTTAATAGGAGGGAAACTACTCCACACATGGGACAGCGTGAGCAAAGGTACAGGGAGGGAGGGGACATGTATGGCAATACAGAACAGAGCAACTACAGGGGCTTGGTTTGGTTGGAGTGTTGAATTGGGGAAGGGGAGTAAGAGAAATCTAAAAAGGAAGTTTGTAGCTAGATTACAGAGGGCCCCGAATACCAAGCTAAAATAAGCACTTCTCAAGTTGTGTTCTGGGGAACCCTGGTGTTCCACACAGTGTGATTAATGGTTGTTCCGAAATAAACTTGATCCATGTAATATTTTATATTTTTAACTAAAAATAAATGCCTTTGAGTATGAGGCACTCAGTCCACATTTCCTCAGGATTAAAATAGGCCTGATTTCCTGTTTTGTTTCAGATTCTTGGGGGGACTCCATTCCTCCAGGCTCCCCAGAGCAGCAATTATAGGCTTCATCAAGGCCCAAGTGATGCTGGCTGCCACTGAGACAGTATGCAGAAGCACTTCCCACGTCCCGTCTGTAATGTAGGGAGCCTGCTGCAATGCGGGGGGAAGGTGGTGTGTGTAGATCAGATTAGGCCAGCCCAAGGGGCCTTTAGGCAGAGGTAGAAGTTGGTGTGTGTAACTGGGGTCCTGCACCTAAGCTGAAAGAGAGGCAGATGAACTCTCTCACTAGCAAAGCCAAGACCCCTTTTAGACCAGGATCCTGAGCCTCTGCCCCTGGGAGTTGGAAACAATCCTGTTGGACAGTTGTTGTGTCTCCAAGAAGGGGGCTGGCACTTCCTGAGCCTAACTGTCTTATAAAGTTTGCCAGCTAGAGCTAATAGTCTGATCTGACAGCTGGGGATACTTGGCCTTGCATAAAGGTAAAGGCAACCACTTCAAAGATCTTAAGCTTGAGTTATATGGGTTTATTGTTAACTAAACTGAATCAGGTAAAAGGGAGTTGGAAAGTGGGTGAGGTAAGCTAAGATCTTGATTAAATAATTTCACTAAACTACTTTAGGAAATACAGAAAGATCTTCTTTAGGTGCAACAGAATAAGAATGCCTCGAGGACAATCTCAACTCTGATACTCTGGGCTGCAGACCCAGGGCTGCTAAGCCCAACCAAAGCCCTGGGTCAGATGGTGAAGTCTTGATGGTAGAAATGATTTCTTACTTAGAAGGAGGGTTCTTGGGTCTGCTAGCAATGGTAGTTGTCCCTACCTATCTAAAGAATCTACCCCAAACCACCCTGACCACTCAGGGGCCCACTTTCCCACCCTTTCCTCCCTCACCCTGGAGTTCAGAGCCAGAAGTGAAGTCAGTGGTCTGGGGACCCCCTTTTATACCCTCACTTCAACGGTCACCCTGGCACCCGGCCTGGGTCCTCTGCCAGGTTCTGTGTTCTAAATTGGCAATTGCCAGCTTGCAACTCATGAAAATATGGTTGCAGGATTTTATCCCTAACACGTCTCCCTGAACTCCCACACCAATGAGGAGACGCACAGGCAGAGACGCTGCCATCCCCAAGGCATGCATGAAGTAACGGGCTCTCTGACTAAAGGATTCAGCCTTTGGTCCTGGAGGTGATGGGGAGCCACTCCAGGCCTCAGAGGGAGGCAAGAACCACTTGGAGTGCTGAGGCTGCTTCAGGGCTGCAGACGGCAGACTCCAGGTGGGAAGGAATAGGAAGGAGGGAGGCGTTACGGGAGACCCCACAGAGCTCCTCTGGGGAGAGAGGGGAGAGGGGCGGTCAAGCCTGGTGTCAGCAGGAGGCGGAGGAGCTCAAGCACAACGCCTCCGCTGTGGGCGAGGACATCCACTGGGCCTCCTGCGCTGATGCATTTGTGCGGTGACCCCCGGCACAGGGGTCTGAGCTGGAAGCGGAGGAAGAGAAGCGGCTGAATTCTGGAAGGGGAATACAGACCTGGGACCGGGTCCTCGTCCTTCTCTGATATCCCATCCCAGGCTTGCGGCAGAGCCTGGACGCCGGGCAAATTTCCCCACCGGATCTGGGCCATGAGGTGCTTCCTGGCCAGGTAGCTTTGTAGATGTTAAGGATTCCCACAAGGGAAATAAACTCACTCAGCTTCACAAATACCAGCCGTGTCTTCCCCACCCAGAGCCTGACTCCCATCCTGTGGCTCCACCAAATGGGAATAAACACGTCATGAGGCAGGCACAGCAAGGAGGGGAGAGGCAAGGAGCGCCCGGAGGGAGGTGAGGGCAAGGCAAGCAGCCACCCAGCACAGGAGGAAGGGAGGAGAGCGGATGCCCGGTTCTCCCAGCTCTCCTGCCCGCATTTTTGCCGGGAGGGCAGCTGTGGCCATGCCGTCTCCTCATTAGACTCGGCTCTTCGAGTGTGGGAATTGTCTTTTACTTTTCTTTACCTACTTCAGCGCTTATCACAGAGCTTGGCACACAGCAGGCACAAATAAATGCTTCATGATTTGACTGGGGGGAGAAAAAGGCCGTGGGGGTGGCCTTATATGATTTTGACAGAATACTGCTATGCCATAAAAAATGGCGAGTAGCTTAATTTTATTTTTAAACTTGGAAAGACCTACATGAAATAATGAGGAGCAAAACAAGCCGAAACAAGGAAACATTATATATCGCTACAGAATTAATATTTGAAAAATAACTTGTGAATGTCCACCTCCAGAGAAAGATCCAAAGAAGAGAGACACAAAAGACAAAATATATGTGTGTGTAAATATATATGCATATATATTTATATACACACGTACTTTTTTGTTAGTTAATACCTTCTAAGGTGCAGGATGCCTGAGAATTAATTTTTTACAGTGTAAGTCATTTTTTTAAAAAGGAGAAGGAAATGAAAGAATTTTAAAAAATGAAAACTGTAATTTTTAAAAAAATAGAGGAAAGAGGGAATTTCAATTGGCCAAGTTGTGGGGAGGAAAGAAATGCAGAAGGGCATTCTAGTTGAAGGGAAAGTGGGAAGAAAGGCACAAAAGCAGCCAAATATGCAGCATGTATGACAGACAGCAAAATCTTGACTGCAACAATATCCGTAGATGGGAGTAGTAAGAGATCAGACTAGAAAATAATGTACTCCATATCATGGAGGGCCTTGAATGCCAAGATACAAATCTATTTCATTCAGCAGACAATAAGAGGCCACTGAAGGGTTTTGGGTAGAAGCAAGAGGAGTAGATCAATATATAAGGAAAATTAGTCTGGCAAGGGTTGAGGAATTGAAAGATAAGAGAGTGGAAGGGGGAAGAGCCATTAGAGGACTATGCCAGTAGTCTAGGCACGTGGCTAATAATCTCCCTGATAATAACATTGAGGAGAGCAGTACTAAAACTCAAGATGATATTTCGGGGGTAGCACTGAGAGGAATAAGAAACTTATCCCTTCGTTCAATTCAATTTACTAAGCCCCAACTAGGTGCAAGGCACTGCAATGGGTAGACAGACAAAATGAAAAACCATCCCTCATCTCAGGAACTTAAGTACAACATTTAAGCAGATAAATGAAATGAAATTTGACACGAGGGAGCACAAGTAGCCAGGGGATGGGAAAAGGTTTCTGGTGGTTGGAATGGGTGAGGTAGGGAGAAGGGGAACGGGAAGGGCTCCATTGGAGTTAAGCCACCTGGGAAAGCTAAGGATACGGAGGCAGGGGTGAGGCACAAGGGTGCCATCAGGCACTCAACTTCTCGAATGTGGAGGGGTGAGACAAGAGTCAAAGACAACTCCAAGAAATTGAAACAGAAAGACAGAAGGAAGTGAGGATGGCGGTGATTTTATGGGCAGGATTTGAGATTGTGTTTTGGGTATGTTGAGGTGCTGGTGGGATAGGCAGAAGGAGATCATCACTCAGGTGAGAGGTTAGGCCTGAAAAAGGTGATTCGGGTCTGAGCAGAGAGACCCATGAAGTTGAAAAGGTATATGAACAGAATCACTACAGGAAAAAGAAAAGAAAGAAAAGAGGCTCAAAGACAGAATTAAGGACATAACACTCGCCTGAAAGGATTAGAGAGATGTGAAAATGACAGAGAAGAGGTGGGGAAAGCAGGAAAGTGGGGTGTCTGAAGCTGGAGGAGCAGATGAGATCCCGGAGAGTGGCCAACATTGGCAAAGGATACAGAGGTCAACAAGGGAGAGAGATGAGAAAGACCTGGTGACTAAGGGGTTTCTGGGAATATCTCAGAGCAGGATGACAATGATAGGGAAGACACCATACTGCAAGGAGTTGGGGGAAGGGGAAGAATAAATAGTGAAAAAAGTGCAACTATTGGGTGTATAGACTGATTTTCAAAAAATATAGGCGTGAGTGACAGGAGAGAGAGAAGAAATAGCTACTAATACTTCTGGTGAAGGCAGAAGAAAAAGAATATGATGGTATAAAATACAAATACCCTAGTGGGTACTGAGGACATTGCAGACACTTAAACTCTGACCTCAAAGGTAGATGGACAAAGTAAGAAGAAAAACAGCATTACATTTCACTGAAGAGGAACACCAAGAGAAGAAAACTAAAGACCACCAATATAATCTTCTATTCTATCCAGCTCTACTAGGGAAAAAAAAGAGGACGAATAATGGATAGGGCCATTGTTCCAGGTGAATAAGAAGATAGTTGATGACAAAAAGTTGTCTGAAGCTCATTTTACTTGTTTTCTCTGCCAAGAAAAATGACCTTTGGACAGAACAAGCATGGCCAAAAGGGAGAGGATAACAGAGATATAGATATATCAGGAGAGGTCTAGCCACTAAGATAAATGAATTATATCCGAAGTGGCTACAACACCTGAGCCATCATTAGTGACCTAAGAAAAGTGAGAGAAAAAAGGAATCATGTCCCAGGCCTAGGCAAGGCCAAGTATCTTGATTTTCAAAAAAGAGAAAAGAATGGAAGATGCAGGTTGTGGGCTGTTAAGCTTGATGTTGATTGCTGGAAAAATCCTAAAATATCTTATTAAATGGTTAATGAGTATCTAGACCAGGGAGCACACACAAAAAAACCATAAGAACTCCAAGTATAGATCATGTCAGACTGATCTTCTCTTCTCTTTTGGTCTTAAACTGGCCCATCAGGGATGCAGGACTGGAGCTAACAGCTTCCCTAGACTTTAGTATTAACCTTCATCTCTCTTCTGATCAACTAAAAATAGCACACCATAGACAAGTTGCCTAGATTTTAGCAGCGAATTTGATAAATCTCGCTATATTCCTGTGGAATAAAGAGATGTGGGTTAAATAATAGTATAGCTAAATACTCAGATGTGGTTGAATAGATGGACCCAGAAAGTAGTCATTAATCATTCGCTGCCACCTTGGAAGATCTCTGGAGATGTCCCCTAAGGAGTACGTTGTTTGACATTTTATCAATGAGCTGGACAGGGAAAAAAATGACACTCTTATCAAACCTGCAGATGACACATAAGAGGGAGAGATAGCTAACACACCGAATGACATTATCAAGGTCCAAGAAGGTCCTGAGAACATCAGACTAAATCTAATGAGGTGAAATTTAATGGGGATAAACATAAGCTCTTACACTTGGGTTTAAAAAAGTGTCACAAATATAGGATGGGGAAGGCCTAGTTAGACAGCAGCTTATCTGAAAAAGATCTGGGTCTTTGGTGGATTGCAAACCTAATACAAGTTGGCAGTGTGCTATGGCAGTCAGGAGAGCTAATGTAATTGCAGGCTGCATCAAACAAAGCATTGCTTCTAGAAACAAGGAGGCAATGGGTCAGAACACATCTAGAGTATTCTATTCAGTTCTGGGTACCACATTATAAGGAAGATAAGATAGTTTCCATAGAATGGCAACCAGGATGATGAGGGACCTCAAGTTCATGCCATATGAGGACTAACTGAAGGAATTTAGCAAGTTTAGCCTGAAGAAGAGAAGACTCAGGGGGAAAGAAGTAGGAGCTACATGAGAGCATTCTTCAACTATCTGAAGGGAAGATGAATTAGATTTGTGCTTAGCTCCAGAAGGCCTGAAGTCAGGAAAGATTTCTGACAGTCAAAGCTGCTCCAAAGTGAAATGAGATGCCTCAAGGAGAAAGTGGGTTCCTTTTCCCAGATTTCAAGCAAAAATAGGATGACCACTTATCAGATCTCTAGAGGGATTCTTTTTCCAGTCTGGATTTGACTAGATAGCTGCTGAGGTTCATTTCCATTCTGAAACCCTGTGATTCCTTGGCTTAAAACCACTATTTATGAGCTGAAGGCACGTGAGTTTCTTCAAAGAGCCTACCGCCATCCCCAGTGATATCTGGGTGAAGGATACGCATTTCGATAATGTCTGTCAATGTCCTGTAACCATGCCAACATATCAGCCAATGAGGGGCTCGCAGCCGAAGGCTGTAAGACTGCATCAAGGCCTAGTTCATCTGCTTTCTGCTCATACAACTGAAACACTTGTTCCACGTGGCTGCTGACTGTGTCTCGCACCTGGAGGAGGCTGGTTCTACAAGAAAAGACAATGGTGTTAAACAGAGCCGGCAAGACATTAAGCATATTCCCGGCAACCCAGAGAGCCGCCTGGGATAAACAAAAGCTACACTCTAGTGACAAGCATGCCCCATTATTTCTGATCACGGGGGAGGGGAAAAGGAGGCGCCTGGAAATTGTGTGATATCACAGTCCCCTGGAGAAGATCTGGTGCTACGTGTGAGGAAGGAGGCAGTGTGATCACTGACTGCAATGGTCTAAGGGGCTCTCTGGAGAACAGGGCTCAGGCTTGTTCTGCTTGGCCCCAGAGGACAGAACTAGAGGTGACAGGTATGTAGCTGGAATTTTGTCCCCCAAGACTCCATTTCCCAGAATCCCCTTTTTGTCCTCACATTATGTCCTTAGGTTTCCGAGATAAAGTTGCTGTAATCCCGCCCTCTCCTCTCTCTTCTCCCGACAAACGTGGTTTGGAGTTATTGGATATTCATTTTAATCTTACTCAGGGGACAAATTTCAGTATAAAATATAGTAAAACTCACTGGCTAAGAGGACTAGTCGGTAGAATGGGTGGCCTCCAAGCAATTCTCCCTATCCTGAGAAGTCTCTCCCAAGCAGAATCTCAATGATCACATCTCAGGGATATGACACTCTTCTGGTAAGAGTTAAACTAAATGACCACTAAGATTCCTTCCACAGCAGATAAGATAAACATTAAGAACTTCATGGGATTGTTATTAATATTTTTCTTAAGGTTTTTCTGATCTCAAAGCTTTCTAACAAATGTTTATTTTAATGTGTATCACAGCTTTATAGTTGAAAGGGGAAGGCATTGTAGACAGCAGTTTGTCTGAAAAAGATCTGGGTCTTCTGGCGGATTGCAAAGCTAATATGAGTTGGCAGTGCTATGGTAGTTAAGAAAGCTAATGCATTCACAGGCTGCATCAAGCAAGGCATTGCTTATAGGAACAAGGAGGCAATGGGTCAGGCACACCTAGGGTATTATATGCAGTTCTGGGCACCACGTTTTAAGGGGGAAAAGATAGTTTCTGTAGGATAGCAACCAGAATGGTGAGAGGCCTCAAGTTCATGCTACATGAGGACTGACAGAAGGAACTGGCCAAGTTTCACCTCAATCACCTACCCCAATCCCTTCATTTTACAGATGAGGAAAACTGAGGCCCAGAGATGAAGAGATTTGTCTATTATCACACAGTGGCAAAGTTGAGATTTAATTCAGATCCTCACTGTAAGCTTAGTGTTCTTTCTATATACCACCCTGCTACTTACATTGAACCTCTTGCTTTAGGCGACTTAAGTTCTAGTAAAATGGGTCTTGGGAGAGCAGGTGGAAAGGAAGGAGGAGCATATGATATCTATCACAAAACTAGATAATGTTAAGCTCTGGAAAGGAAAAAGATCCCATAGTTGGAGATCAAACTGGCTGTTTAAAAGTCAAAGATTCAATACTTCCTGTCCTAGAAATATGTCATAGCATCTCTTACATCTTCTCCCCCAATTGGTCCAAGATGGTATCACCAGCAGCTAGCAGTTTTCTTCTCAGGCGATCTTTCAGGTCAGGGAAAGCCCGAAGCGGGGTCTCCTCCAACCGCACATTCTGACTGGCCTGTAGCTGTTCTGCCAGGTTGCTGAGGGAAGCCAGGAGAGGTGAGCAGTCACTCAGAGTACTCTTCCAGAGGCCATGCTGGTGCTCTACCACATGGAAAGCATTCTTCAGAGCCTCCTGCACAGCTGGCAAAGCTTCCCTTGGAGGCATCTTTTCTGCATCTAAAATCAATCATTAGGAAGCCTCAATGACTGAGCTACTTAATTCAATACACACTTATCAAGCATCTATTAAACACAAGGCAATGGGCTAGGAAAGAAAGATAGATACAACACTGGCCCTACTTTCAATGAGCTTACAATCTATTTGAGGGGAAAACTATGGACCTCAGATATCTATATATTAAGAGTGAGATAAGTACAAATTGGGGAGGATAACCAGGCAAAGTGCTATTAGAAATGGAAGGTTGGGGAGAGGGGGAACAGCTAGATGGTTCAGTGGATACTGAGCCAGGGCTGGAGATGGTAGGTCCTGTGTTCAAATCTAACCTTAGGATACGTTTTTAGCTGTGTGACCCTGGGCAAGACATTCAACTCCCATTGCCTAGCCCTTACCCTTCCTTCTGCCTCGGAACTGTGTGGGATGAAATCGTGTATTATTTCCCATATACATTGATTAGTATTAGTAATCATAGATTGGCAACTTCCTATAGAAAATTAGTGAAAGTTAGGTGCCCTTCAGAAGGGAGATATCAATCTTTCCTTATGAAGAGCAGAGAAATCCCCCTCCCCAAGCAGCTTCATATATATTAATACATACATATAGGCCTTTACTATATCATTTCCAAATGTGGCAGAGATCCCTTCCTTCTTCTTTCCCATGGGAAAAGGTTTGGGTGTCCTAATTTCTATGAGAGAAACCTCAAAACTTACAAGTTATAATCTTGACTACATGTCCTAAACGTTACAGCCTGAAAAACCTTGGATAGGCCTAAATTTTAACTCAATTGAGAAACTGCACCTTAAGTAATGTTCCCTTAGGCTTGGAAGCATTGGAAGAACTTCAGGAGGATATAATAAGACAAAGAAATGTAACATACAAACGCATTATGTCACACTCAAATGGTGGAAAGAGGAGATAGCATTGTGTTGGATCCCTATAAATTCTGAGTAAATCTGAGCATTAATGTCCACTGTTTGAGAGGTCTCTCCAGACAGTGGTCCATTCTCTTTCTCTCTGCCCCCCTCCTTGGGTCCACTGTTTCTGAGAGGTCTCTCCAGACAGTAGTCCTCTCTGTCTCTTTCTGTCTCTATCTCTCTGTCTCTCCCTCCCTTCCTCCCTTGAGAACATTGCTTCTGAGAGGTATCTTTAGACAGTGCTCCCTCACTCTATGCCCCTTTTTCCTTGCCCCCCCCCAAAAAGCCACATGAATTCTGCCAGTATCTTATCAAGTCTCTTGAGTCTGCTCATTAGAGTGAGTCTAGAGCAGTGGTTCCCAAACTTTTTTGGCCTACTGCCCCCTTTCCAGAAAAAATATTACTTAGCGCCCCATAATTCCATTCCACACAGAACCAATACACAGTATTGATTCTAAGAGAGAAGATAAGGGTTAAAAAAACACAACCCAACTGCTTTGGAGATGAAGATAAGCAGAAAGGCAGCCTGGATGGAAGTCAACTGGCCAAGACACTAAGAGCATGACTTTATGTTAATACACTAATATTGACATTTATATGGTGTTTTAAGAAGCCATCATGACCTTACATTCAGGCAGACTAGGGTTGAAAGTCTCTACCTTTGACACTGTCAAGTCACTTAAATGCTCAGTGCCCTGGAAAACTAAGACAAAAAAAAACATAGGAGAGTTGAAGGCCTACATGGGTGGAAGGTTCTACACTGAAAGATCCTCAAATTCAATGAAATCATACCTCTGGCACAAATATATAAAAATAGTATGATGGCACATTCATCACTTGAACTCCCAACGCTGGAGATAAAGACAACTATTATTAAATTCACTTTACAATTGGAGAAACAGAGGCCTAGAGGACTGAAAGGACCAAGGTCACAATATGCTAAAAAAGGCAGGACTTCTGAGTTAAGATGGCCACAGTGTAGAAGCAAGGATCTTTCTCTTCTTACCACTGACTGATACAAAGTGCCTCAAAGGGACAAAAAACCAAAATCAGATGAGTGAAGGGGCTCCACTGTAGGTCCAGTCTTGAAGGTAGGTGGGATTTGGGCATTTCCATGCTATAAGGGGGTTAAATAACTCCCACCAAAGCACATGCTGATTACCACCACCCCCCACTCCACCTATGGTGCCAGAGTTAGAGCCAGCACACCAGAATCAGAGTGAGCATGGGGTAATCTCTAGGTTCTCAGGAACTGGCTGAGAATACCACAGACTTATCCCTGAGAGCAGCTAGACTTGGGATGCCAGGAGGCTGAGGAATGCAGATCTTGAGCAAAGAGAAAGAGTAGAGAGGGGAGGCACACAGTAGACGCCAGGGAGACTAAAAAAATAGCCTCAGGGCAAAAAACTGCTCCATAGCTTGATACACTGAGAGCCTGCCCTCTTCTCTCAGACTTCTGGCTGGGAAGGGAAGGAAAAATCAACAAAGCAATGGCTACCAACACTCAAGAACTACAATCTAAAACTATCACAAAAAATAAGAAAAAGCCTTTGACTGGATAATTTCTACTTAGAGAAACAACAGACTACAGAGGAGACAGCAGAGGACGACAAACAAGCAAACACATCCAAATTCCTTCCCTCCCCCCAAAATGGAAATTGGTCACAAGCTCTCCAAGAAATTGGGCTGGAATTTGAGAAATGTGTTATTTAAAAGTACTGGGGTTCTATTTGGAAGTATTGAGCCTCAAGATATGTAGTGTTTGACAAACTTCCTGTGGACATGTGGGGGACCTTGGAACTACATTTCCCGTGATCCAATGGGTTTCCGGTTTCTGATGTGATAACATCAGACAACGGGAACCAACGTAGAGCGCAGCTTAAATTTGGGGGTCGGGCTTGAGACGAGCTCTTTGGCTACACAGTGAAGATAGGCAGTGGCGGTATTTTTGAATAGCTTTTACTAGGCACGGGGTCTTACATATTTTTATCAACATGGCTATGGTAATTAAAATATTATTTTCTCTCGTAATATCAGCCTTTATCATTTTTAATTGTTACGTTTATGGCGACCACGAAGGGACTTATTTTTTAGATAGCCTGAGAGTATTTAAAATCCTCTCCAGAGGTATGGACCTGCTCTAGCCGTTTTGGAGTTTTTGGTTCTGTTTTTTCTTTTCTCACTATTCTCCCAAGCCACGTGGCTGCTTTTCAGGGAAAGGGGAGAGTGGCTTTGCTCACCATGTTTTCGCTAAAAGACCCTGCCAGCCAGCTGAGCCTGATCCACCTTGGGGGGTCAGAGCAGCCGCTTCTGGCTTCTAACCTTAAACCCGAATTGCCGGTGCCCTGCCAGTGCCTCTGCTGCTAACTGCTTCTGCCTTGCTGGACTGCTGGACTGCCTGCTGACTTCTGAGCCTCAACAGTGCTGACCCCCAGATGCCATTTCCACTACCGCCTTGCCTGACTTGCGGCAGCTTTTGAGAATCCCATGCACTTGGACACCACTGCTGTTCCCCAGACTGCTTCAGCTTCTGCTGCTTAAGATTTGGGAAGTATTGCACCCCCCTCCCCCCCTGCTCTCTTGGTAATGGCTCTAACCTGAAAGACACTTTTACTCCATTTTATCGCTCCATGTGTTTCTTCTAAAGCCTGACCTAGACCCCCGCCCACAATCTCTCCACATGGGTTTTCCTGAAAACTGACCTAAGCTTTTCTCTAGCCCCTACCCCACGCTTCCATGTGGGCACTAGCATTTACTCTTCATCGGGCCGCATGGCCTATTTCAAACTTTCTTGCGATTATTTCAACTTGAAACTTGGGAAGAAATTCATTACCACACCTGCTCAGAACTTTGAAATCCCTTAAACTCAGAGCAGAGACTGGTTATAAGGACCTTGAATTGAACCAGGGGTGGACTTTTAAACCTCAGAACCGAATGGGTTTTATTTCTGTTTTAAAAAGACTCTGTATCTTACTGTATTTTTGCTGATTAGTTTTGTGAATTAATTTTGTTTATTTCGTTGATTTTCCTGTTGCACTGAATCATTTTAAGCTAATGAAGTTTTTGGCTGCTAGATTAATTCTGTTTATGATTTTATTGTAACTCCCAAATAATGAAAAAAATCTATTAGAACCGGTAGAAGAGGTTTTTTGACTGTATAGCTTGTTATCTGGTACTCATATTGTATTTCCTAATTTATTTAAGGATGCTGTTCTTGTACCATTTGAACATCTTACACATTTTAAAGCTGTTAATTGCCTTATATATACTGGATTTATAGGAGCACATGTTTATCTTGGTAATTGTGTACAACCTTGGAGGTTTTGATGCCTTGAGATTAAAATTGTAATTTTGTGAGAGATCTTTTAAATTTTACTTTAGATTCTAGTCCTTTCTGTATAAATGATAAGGTTTAGAAAAATTAGAGCTAATAGATATGTGGAGGGAAAAAAATTGGGACATAAAGGAATACACCTTCTTTTCAGCAGCACATGGTACAAAGATTAACCATGTACTAAGGCCATAAAAACATGACAAAGAAGTGCAAAAGAGCAGAAATAATAAATGCAACCTTTTAAGGTCATAATGCAATTAAATGATAATTAACAAGGGTACATGGAGAGGCAAATAAAAATTATTTGGAAATTAAATAACATGATTCTCCAAAATTGGTTAAAGAACAAATCATAGAAACAATTAATAATTTCATTGATGAGAATGACAATTGATGAGACATCCTATCAAAATCTATGGGATGCAGCCAAAGTAGTACTAAGGGGGAAATTTATATCCTTGAGTGCATATATTAACAAATTAGGGAAGGCAGAGGTCAATGAATTGGGCATTCAAATTAAAAAATTAGAAAGAGATTAAATTTAAAATCCCAAGGTAAAAACTAAATTAGAAATCCTAAAAATTAAAGGAGAAATTAATAAAATCAAAAGTGAAAGAACTATTTAATTAATAAATAACACTAAAAGCCGGTACTTTGAAAAAAACAAATAAAATAGACAAAGTACAGGTTTATCTACTTTTAAAGAAAGGAAAGAAGAAAACCAAATTAACAGTATCAGAGAGGAAAAGGGAGACCTCACCTCTAATGAAGAGGAAATTAAGGCAATCATTAAAAACTATTTTGCCCAATTATATGGCAATAAATATAGCAATCTAGGTGACATGGATGAATATTTACAAGAATATAAATAGCCTAGATTGACAGTAGAAGAAATAGAATATTTAAATAATCCCATATCAGAAAAAGAAATTGAACAAGTCATCAAAGGACTTCCTAAGAAAAAATCCCCAGGGTCAGATGGATTCACAAGTGAATTCTATCAAACATTTAAAGAACTAATCCCAATACTACAAAAATGATTTGACAAAATAAGCAAAGAAGGAGTTCTATGAAATTCCTTTTATGACAGAAATATGGTACTGATTCCAAAGCCAGGTAGATCAAAAACAGAGAAAGAAAACTACAAACCAATCTCCTTAATGAACATAGATGCAAAAATCTTAAATAGAATACTAGCAAAAAGATTCCAGCAAGGGATCATGAGGGTTATTCATTATGATCAAGTGGGATTTATACCAGGAATGCAAGTATGGTTCAATATTAGGAAAACCATCCACATAATTGACCATGTTAACAAGCAAACCAACAAAAATCACATGATTATCTCAATAGATGCAGAAAAAGCCTTTGACAAAATATAACATTCATTCCTATTGAAAACACTAGAGGGGGCAGCTGGGTAGCTCAGTGGATTGAGAGCCAGGTCTAGAGATGAGAGGTCCTGGGTTCAAATATGACTTCAGACACTTCCTAGCTGTGTGACCCTGGGCAAGTAACTTGACCCCCATTGCTTAGCCCTTACCACTTGTCTGCCTTGGAGCCAATACACAGTATTGACTCCAAGACAGAAGGTAAGGGTTTAAATAAAAAACAAAAACAAAAACAAACAAAAAAACACTAGAAAGTAAAGGAATCCAAGGGCCTTTCCTTAAAATAATAAACAATATATATATAAAACCATCAACAAGCATCATCTGCAATGGGGATAAATTAGAAGCCTTCCCAATAAGATCAGGAGTGAAACAAGGATGTCCACTATCACCTCTATTATTTAACATTGTATTAGAAACCCTAGCAGTAGCAATTAGAGAAGAAAAAGAAATTGAAGGTATTAAAATAGGCAATGAGGAGACCAAGCTATATCACTCTTTGCAGATAACATGATGGTCTACTTAAAGAATCCTAACTAACTAAAACTAAAAAACTAGTAGAAATAATCAAGAACTTTAGCAAATTTGCAGGATGCAAAATAAACCCATATAAGTCATCAGCATTTCTATATATTTCCAACACATTCCAGTAGCAAGAGTAAAAAAAGAGAAATTCCATTTAAAATCACCTTAGGCAATATAAAATACTTAGGAATCTATCTGCCAAGACAAACACAGGAATTATATGAACACAACTACAAAACACTTTCCACACAATTAAAACTAGATCTAAACAATTGGAAAAACATTAATTGCTCATGGGTAGGATGAGCTAACATAATAAAGATGACAATCCTATTCCAATTAATGTATTTATTCAGTGCCATACCTATCAAACCACCAAGAAACTTTTTTACTGCATTAGAAAAACTATAACAACGTTCATTTGGAAGAACAAAAGATCAAGATTATCAAGGGAAATAATAAAAAAAAATGTGAAGGGGGGCCTAGCAGTACTAGATCTTAAACTGTACTATAAAACAGTGGTCATCAAAACAATATGTAGGGGGCAGCTGGGTAGCTCAGTGAATTGAGAGCCAGGCCTAGAGACAGGAGGTCCTAGGTTCAAATCTGGCCTCTGACACTTCCTAGCTGTGTGACCCTGGGCAAGTCACTTGACTCTCTTTGACTAGCCCTTACCACTCTTCTGCCTTGGAGCCAATACACAGTATTGACTCCAAGATGGAAGGTAAGGGTTTATTAAAAAACAAAACAAAACAATATGGTACTGGTTAAGAGGCAGAAGAGAGGATCAGTGGAATAGACTTGGAGTAAATGACCTCAGCAAGACAGTATATGATAAACCCAAAGATCCCAGCTTTTGGGACAAAAATCCACTATTTGACAAAAACTGCTGGGAAAACTGGAAAACAATATGGGAGAGATTAGATTTAGATCAACATCTCACACCCTACACCAAGATAAATTCAGAATGGGTAAATGACTTGAATATAATGAAGGAAACTATAAGTAAATTAGGTGAACCCAAAATAGTATATCTATCAGATCTTTGGGAAAAGAAAGATTTCAAGACCAAGCAAGAGTTAGTAAAAATTACAAAAATAAAATTACATTAAATTAAAAAGTTTTGTACAAACAAAACCAATGCAACCAAAATTAGAAGGGAAGCAACAAATTGGGGGGGGGAAATCTTTATAACAAAAACCTCTGAAAAAGGTCTAACTACTCAAATACATAAGGAGCTAAATCAATTGTACAAAAAAATCAAGCCATTCCCCAATTGATAAATGGGCAAGGGGCATGAATAAGCAATTTTCAGATAAAGAAGTCAAAACTATCATGAAATAGTACATGAAAAAGTGTTTTAAATCTCTTATATAATTAGAGAAATGGGGGGGGGAACAGCTGGGTAGCTCAGTGGATTGAGAGGTAGCCTAGAGATGGGAATTACTAGGTTCAAATCTGGCCTCAGACACTTCCCAGCTGTGTGACCCTGGGCAAGTCACTTAACCCCCACTACCTAGCCTTTACCACTCATCTGCCTTGGAACCAATATACAGTATTGATTCCAAGACAGAAGGTAAAAGTTTAAAATAATAATAATAATAATAATAATAATAATAATGAGAGAAATGCAAACTCAAAACAACTCTGAGGTACCACTTCACCCCTAGAGGATTGGCTAATATGACAGCAAAGCAATAAACATTGATGGGGATGTGGCAAAATTGGGACATTAATGCATTGCTGGTGGAGTTGTGAATTGATCCAACCATTCTGGATGGCAATTTAGAACTATGCCCAAAGGACTCTAAAAGACTGCCTACCCTTTCTTTGATCCAGCCATACCACTGCTGGGGTTAAACCCCAAAGAGATAAAAGGAAAAAGACTTGTACAAATATATTTATAGCGGTTGTGTGGCAAAAAATTGGAAAATGGGGGGATGCCCTTCCGTTGGGGAATAGCTAAACAAATTTTGGTGTCTATTAGTGGTCTAATATTATTATGCTCAAAGGAATAATGAACTAGAGGAATTCCATGAAAACTGAAACTACCTCCAGGAATTGATGCAGAGTCTAAGGAGCAGAACCAGGAAAACCTTATACACAGAGACAGATACACTGTGGCACAATTGAATGTAATGGACTTCTGTATTAGCAACAATCCAGGACATTTCTGAGGGACTAATGAGAAAGAGTAACATCCACATCCAGAGAAAGAACTGTGGGAGTAGAAACACAGAAGAAAAACAACTGCTTGATCGCTTGGGTCCGGGACATCACTGGGGATATAGAGACTCTAAATGATCACCCTAGTGCAAATACCAGTAATATGGAAATAGGTCTTGATCTATTTAAAACCCAGTGGAAATCCTCATTGCCTACAGGAGGGGAGTGGAAGGAGGGGAGGGAAAGAACATGAGTCATGTAATCATGGGAAAATTTTCTTAATTAATCAATTAAATAAAATTAAAAATAAATAAAAATAAATCTCATTTATGAATCTTTGAATGTTTCCATCTAAAGGCATTGATTAACAATTCAGCATATCTTTGTTTTAACATCAAAGTAAAATGGGCAAAACAAATCGCATTAATGAAATATAATTACTAAATTAAAAAAATAAATTAATAATTTAAAATAAAAATAAAAAAGGCAGCCCCCAGTCAGGTTCCCCAAGCCCAGATCTTGCCCGCTTTCCACAGAGCCCGCAGCATGGCTCAAATCAGACAGAGAAGGCTCGGTCCTGTCCCAGATTGACGCTCCCTCCCCTTCTCTGGGCCTCACTTTCCCCATCTGTCAAACGCTGAGATCGGAGGAGTACGACGCCTGAGGTCCCTTGAGCTCTGCAGGTGTAAAGTATTTCTCCCCTCTACAGCAAACCCCAACCCACCCTCCAGGTCTTCAGAGTCGTTCCAGACATTTCACCCACAGAGCCAGTAGGAAGCTATTAAGTAGCAACTCACCGTCCACACAGAGCTTCCTGCTCTCCGCGGCGCATGCCCGAAAGTTGCAACCAACGGATATAAACCAGCTAAGGGAACTTGTCCCAGTTTACATTTGCAGAAAACACTTGATTCATGCCGCTAAACCTCTTGGGTGTTGTAGTCTTGCTCGAGGATTGGTCGATCTGATTGTGAGTGGCCAGATGATTGGCTCTTATGAGCCTCCTCGCGCCCGCTCTAGAGCTGGGTTTTTTATTGGCTGTCCGGGAGCGGTTGAGTTTGAATCCGCCGGCCAAGACTGGGACTCCATTTAACATCTCTGAGAGTGGTGGGTGGACCTGCTTTGGTCATTGCTCACTTCTTTGGGACTTATCTCCTCCCGGGTACGAGGAGCTGGACCGGAACTGTTGGACTTTCCTCGGGCACGGGGGCACGTCTAGCGGGACTGATCTCTCCGGGCCATTATCTATCTCACGCGCCGCTGCCTGTGTCTACCCGGACCGCGCGGCGCCTTCTCCAACTTCAGCTCCATGGCTCCGTCGAAGAAAGCCTCTAGTCGGACGACCAAGAAGAGTGCGGTCCGAGGCCGAAAGCTCGCCTCCTTCCTCAAGGACTTCGACCGTGAAGGTATCTTTATGGGCCCCGAGACTCGGCCTGGGGCCTGGAGAAGAGCGAAATGGCGCCTTCTAGGTTTATCCACTGGGGGAGGAGGGATGCAGAAACTCCGGAGCAGGTTATTTAAACCATCCCAAGCACTTAAAAAACAACAACAACAAAAAAAAAACCTCTTACCTTCTGTTCCTCTATATTGGTTCCAAGGCAGAAGAATGGTAAGGGATAGGAATTATCTAAGGTAAGATTTGAACCCAGGACCTTAAGTTTTCAGGCCTGGCTTTTAGTGCTACCCCCTCCTCAAAGCACCTATTAATAAGAACTACTACGTTAATGATATTCTCTGAGTGGGTATACAATGACAAAAGAAAAAATTGTCCCTGCCGCCTGGAAACCTTGCATTCTCTTAAGAGGAGGGGGAGATGACTATACAAGTTATCATAATAGTTTTCCTTGGGAAATTGACAAGAACTCTTCCCAGCGACCCCAAACTCCCCACATCCAAGCTTCCTGTGTTGTGTAAGAACCAGCAAAATAAACACAAGTCAATTTGTTGGGGGGGAGGGGCCTTGCTGCTGAGGGAAGGAGGGGTCAGAGAATCAGAAAAGGCATCTTTTAAACAGAATTTCGAAAAAAGCAAGGAATGGGGTGGGGGGGGAGGAATGAAGAGGGAGAGGATACATTTTAGATTTGGGGGGTGACTAGTGCCAGGACTTGGAGATGGGAAGATAGAGGAAGGCTAGCTTGGCTGGACTGTAGTAGAGTGTGGGAAGGGAATGATAGATATACAGATGGATGTATGTGTGTGTATATGTTATACATATATGTTGATATATGTATATATAATAAAGATGGAAAGGTCACTTGTATCAGATTGTGAAGAACTTTAAATTAATAGATGTGTCCCAAAAGTCTTAATGCAAGCATTAAACTTCATTGATGTCTTTAAGCTTTAAAGTTTAGCACATACACCAAGACTTTTCAGACACCCTGTAGTTTATCCTAAAGCCTTAAGAGTTTGAATAGCTCAACTCTTTCCAAGGAGAAAATCCCCATGGCAGTTTCTTGAAAATAAAATAATCCATTTGTGAAACTTTTCTGAAGTAGGCACTGAAAACATAAGATTCTATCATAGCTGTCTCAGCTGTCCTCGTGTAGTAGGGAATGAGAGACAAAGTTGCTGTATTTATACTCTGCATATACAATTATGCTCCTTGAAGACTGGTATGGTTTTTGTGTTTTTGTCACTGTATGTCCAGTCTTGATGTAGTGCCTGGCATATGGTAAGTACTTATATGCTTGTTAATATAAGTGCATAAAAAACAGTACAGAATGTTCTTTAAAGTTTGAGAAAGGGGGGAATTCTCAGGACTGAGGCTCAAAAGCCCTTTGTTGTAGTCTTGGTATTGCCAGTAATTTGTTAAATGACTTAGGCAAATCTCTTATCTTTGAGATTTATTTCTGCTCTGGAAAATTAGAAGGCCAAAAAACATTCCAAGAAATGTCCATCAATCCATTAGTATGGGACAGTGGTAATTATATAAATGATGTAAAATTGATTTCCTCACAGTACAGTTACAGAAACAAAAATATTGTATTCAGTGGCTCATTGGTACAGATACTCTCTTTAGGGATGTAGTTCAAAACACACCAGTGCATCTTCTATAATTTTTGTCTATATCCTTTTATAAACCCTTACATTTTTTTTTCTTGAATAACAATGTAAACACTTGGACTATCTATCTTTTATCCCTCTAATTACATGGTTAATCTACATCTGTTTCTTTCCAAATGTATTCTTGTTCTGTATTTTACAACATTTTTCAGATGTGAGTTGTCCATTGTCAGCATAATCATTATAAAATTTACAAAGGATATTTCATACATTATCTCATTTGATCTTTACAACACCACAAGATATGAATAACTAAGACATTGTACTTTACTTATATACTCACTGGGTATCTTCCCATTGACTCATGCAACTTTTTTTTAACTCTTACCTTTTGTCTTAGAATCAATACCCTGTATTGGTTCTTTTAACTTGGAAATAACACATAACTACTTGGAAATAACAAGTAACTACAAACTAGTCAGAAAAACCAAGTCTTTAATCAGGAAAGAGATAGGTCCAATAACTGGCCACTATCACAGAGCCCAGTGCCAAAAATTTCTCAGGATTAACACCCTGGAGCTCTGGGGACCTATCATTGGGAGAATGCATTGTGCTAGATGATTTCCCTGAAGAGTGACAGAACTTGGAGTCTTTTATATGTTTTGGAGAACTTGGTATAGCAAGCATGCATAGATAAGCCTCAAGCAAACTGCAAATAGGCTGCAGCCAGCTGTCAACTATAACAATTACTAAGGAAAGGGTCAAACTAAAAGCTGAGCTTCCTGAGAGAGGACTAATACCAAGGGAGAAACTTCGAAAACAAATAAATGCACTCAACACGACTGTGTTTACTAATCTCACCCAAACTAGAGTCTCCAAAAGGTTTAAGGACTATAGTTCAGCCCAAAACAGGTTTGCCTGGTACTGGGGTCTTTCAAAGATCAGGGGTGAAACTGAGGTATCCGGATTTCAAGTTGACACTAGGGAAGTTTGAAACCACAAAGATAACTAACTCAATGAACTCTTATCAAGATTTTAAAAGGCATAAAACAGGTTGATAGCTACTTGTGTGATTGGTGCTAGATTTTGAGTCAAGACAATCTATGTTTGAACTTCACTCCAGCATTTGCCAACTGTTTAACTACAGGCAATTAAAAAAAAAAACAACATTTCTGAAGTTGCTTTGGGAGCATCTAGGTGGCTTAAAGAATAGAAAGGTAGACCTGGAGACAGAAGGCACTGAATTAAAATCTGGCCTCAGACATTTCCTAGCTCTTTGATTCTGGACAAGTTACTTAAATCCCGTTGCCTAGCCTTTACCACTCTTTCTGCTTTGGAACCAGTTCATAGTTTTAGTTCTAAGTTGGAAGGTAAGGATTAAAAAAACCAAAAAGCAACTCTGAACCTCAGTTTCTTGATCTATAAAATGAAGATAGTAAAGCCTGTTAAGAAGATCAAACAAATCATGTTGAAAAACCATTAGGGTTGTAGAAATACAGTTATGTTCCCCAAAAGGTATTTGCCAATGCCATGGAAGATAGCTTGTACAAAGGCCACATAGAAGAAGGAATTCTCTTCGGATGCTGAATTTCTCCAGAGGCTTCTCTTTGGAAAGGATGTTTAAATTTTTTTCAGCCCTGAGACCTCCTCATTTGTCTGATCTTGATTGTATATTCTTTAAGTTACCTAGAAAATAGGATTTTAAAAATGACACTGATTTCCTTATGCTTGTTATTAATAAAAGAACTTGATGTTTGGTTCTAACATTTTTGTGTTCAGTTTCATATAATTGACCAATTGAATGTCTTTTTGTTACTCTAGAAATATTTTTATTAAAATAATGTGTATTATTTTTTTTTAAACCCTTACTTTCCATCTTTGAGTCAATACTGTGTATTGGCTCCAAGGCAGAAGAGTGGTAAGGGCTAGGCAATGGGGGTTAAGTGACTTGCCCAGGGTCACACAGCTAGGAAGTGTCTGAAGTCAGATTTGAACCTAGGATCTCCCATCTCTAGGCCTGGCTCTCAATCCTCTGAGCCACCCAGCTGCCCCCAATAATGTGAAGTATTTGATCTACAATGTGACTCTTAAAATGCATGAAACTCATTTTAAACATTAAAGCAGTTTTGTTAAATTTAAAGTAATTCTATGACATTTGCTATTGTGATGATTAAAAAATGTTATTGCACAAAATCCTCAAAAAAATCAGAATCACTTAATTCAATTGTGAACTACAATCGTTGTTATCAAAGATACAGTCCTATTTGTTTAAATGGCTATTTGAAAGGTCCAATGTGGTCTCAAGGTTTCTGATTTTCCAACCTCAAATGATCCCCATCATCTCTGAAATGCTGCGATTCATTTGCTAGGAAAAGGATGAGAGATTACTGCTGATGTATTTAGTATTCTTTTGTAAAATAAAAGGGTTATACTGTAGAAAGAGCACAAGACTGGAGTATAGAGTCTGTATTTTATTCCAAGCTTTTACCACTAATTTGCTATGGGGATCATGGCTATTTTACCTCTCTTAAACCTCAGCTTTCTCCTTTCTAAAACAAGGATTCTTGCCCTGCCTACCTCCCTGGTTTGTTGTGTGGAAAATGCTCATGAATGTAAACTTTTTTTAAACCTTTATCTTTGGTTTTAGAATTGATACTAAGTTTTAGTTCCAATGCAGAAGAGCAATAAGATATAGGCAGTGGTCTTAAATGACTTGCCCGGGGTCTTACAACTAGGAAGAATCTGAGGCCACATTTGAACCCAGAAACTCCCATTTTCAGGCCTAGGGCTCTGTCCACTGAGCCACCTAGCTGCCTCTGAATATGAATTCTTTACTGTCTACACTGACACTCTGAGTTGCTGGACAGTTTTATGAAACCTCTTAGTGTTTCCAGTTGCTCCTAACCCTAGGAATCACTCTGAGGTGAGGTGAATGGCTGGGATGTTGTAAAACCACTTTATTGAGTAATGTAGATCTTTTAAAACAAATCCATGGATGACAGGAAAACCTAGGATTCAAAGCTAGAAGGAACACTTGTAATTATGTCTCAGAAACCAGGATCTGTCAGTTTTCCTTGAGTGGGATACAGCATTGTTACCAGATAGTTTGAAAATTGCAGAAAGGTTTATTTCTAAAGTGCACAAAATTATTAAGGCTTTGAATTGCTGTCTTATGTAAAATGACCATTTTTTATTGTTGCTTTCTTTATTCTCTTTTTACAGTACAAATCAGATCAAAGCAAATACAGTCAGATGCCCAGAATCTTGTCAAAGAAGTAGACAACCTTTACAACATTGAAATCCTCCGGCTTCCCAAGGCTCTTAGAGAGATGAATTGGCTTGAATATTTTGGTAAGATGCTGTACCTTTCCTAGGTGTTAACTGAATTATATAGGCATTTTGAGACCCACGTTGTAACCCTGAGTATAGAGCCCTATTGCTGCTGGTGTTTATGATAGTTTTATAAAGGTATCACTCTTAGAATCATATAAGATCAAAACTAGGTAAGATCTTTGGAAACTTTGAAACAAAATAAAATGTAAAAGTGCTGGTGGTTGTAGCTACTACAAAAAAGTCTTCTTAAAATAGTATTATCAGTAGCATTTTGATCTGATTGCTAAATCACAGCTTGCAAAAAGGTATACAGACTATCAGCTTCTCCACTTTAAAAGGTGATGGACCTTATTTACTGATTAGTTACTTTAAATCTTACAACTATTTTCTAGATATATAAGTAGTTTCTTTGTGAGGAACAAAAATGTTAAGTAATGTCTTCCAAAGATGCTTCTATTGTTGAATAAATGATTGAACACGTGGTAGTTGCTAACAAGAAATGTATTTTCTGTAGCCCTAGGAGGAAGCAAACAGGCTCTGGAAGAGGCAGCAACAGTAAGTTATTTGTCTCCTTTGATTTTTGTGGGAAGTTTCTTTCTATATCAAATCCAGGAATATTTGTTGACCTGTTCTGCCCAAGAAAGTGTTCTTGTGAAAGTGACAATATATGGGTACAACCAGTAAAGACAGAAGGATCTCTGAGCTCTTCAGGGATTTTACTACAGTTGAAGTTAATGGGTTGTTTGTGCCTGGTATTTACTGAGGTGCCTGGCAGATGTCCACACTGAATCCAGCACCAGCCTACAAATTTCTCCTCTACCCAAAATTGTGAAAGCTATCTTCTTCCATTTTCTAGCCTTTTAAAGTAATGTGAACTTTTATTTTTAGATTGTATATCCATATAGCTCTTATTGTGATATAAAGTGCTAGCCTTAAACTGTTTTCTCCCAAATTAAAGTTTTGTAGAAAATCAGATGTTGAGCTACTGTGTCCACTTACTTCATGACTTTGTTTGTCCATTCTGATAAATTCTTAACAGTGATAGTATGTCCTATTTCCCATTCCTTTTGTAATCCTTAGACTTGAGTTCTACAGTAGAATTAGATCATCTCAAATGCAGTTTTATTTTTAAATTGATTTGCATGGTGCATCCATCCTTATTAGATAGGCCTTGGAATAAAGCACATAATATGTTATTATCCTCATTTTGCAATTGAAGAACCTGGAGGCTTTAAAACACATAGTATGGGGAATAATTAGATCTTGATCTACCCTAAGGACTTAGGCATATAGAACAGGACTTTTAGAAATCATCATTCTTCCAGCAGGAAACTAAAGTGATTTAGATGTGAGGTTTGGAGTAAGATATGAAGGGAGAGGGGTAAGGTCATTGTATAAAAGATGAGTCTGAGGCCTAGCAAGGAACCTGGAGTCCCCTACTTTTTATGTTTTCTAATACTACAATGGTAAGTAGAAGGGTCCATCTATCAGAATATAGGGAGCAAGTGAGGGCAACTAATCCTTAATGAATGATGACTGTCAGTCCATATCCACCCACTTCCTGAGATAAATGGATTGTAATAGATACCTTGGCCTGTTGCTCAGAAGACCAGAATATAAATTTTCTTGGTTATGACCAGATTTCAATTCATTTTAGCTTTATTATAAGTTCATGTGAATTATGGTTTTTTTTTAAGTGACTTAATCAATTGCGGAATGACTGAACAAATTGTGGCTTATGATTGTGTTCGAATTATATGAGGGATAGTTTCAAGGAGGGATCAGTCCTAAAAAATAACAAGCTTAAGGATGTACAAAAATATAATTCTTTTTGAGGTGACAAAGAATGGGAATCTAAAGTGGCATTCATAAATTCAGTGTGGAGGAATAAGTTTTGACAAACAATGTGCTGGAATACTATTGTGTTGACCTTTTATCAGTATTATAACCACCCAGGATTCTGGGGAATTAACGATGAAACATGCTACTTACCTCCTGATAGAAGTGAAAGACCCAGAATTCAGGACCAGAAAAGCCTTCTTGGAAGAGGTGGTATTTTTGCTGAGACTTGAAGGAAATCAGGAGGCATAGGGGAGGAAGGAGAGAATTCTAGACTTGGGGGAGAGTCAGTGAAAATTTATGGAGTCAAAAAAAGAAAAGAAAATTCATAGAGTTGGAGATAAAAGTGTCTTATCCCAGGAACAACAAGGAGGCCAGAATCAGTGTTTATATAGTATGTAGAAGTAAGTAAGATATAAGAAGACTTGGAAAAGTAGAAGGGATCCAGGTTATGAAGGACTTTAAAAACTAGAGGATTTAAAATGTTTAATCTTGAAGGCAATAGGAAGCCACTGTAATATTTTGATAGGGGTGGGTGAATAGATAAATAAAAACAGGTCCCATTTATAATAAAATATATGTCAGTAACAAACTGAAATCAAAGTCTACGCCCATGAATTAGTGAGTGACTCAACAAATGGTTGTACATGAAGGAAATTTACTATACCATAAGAAACGATATGAAGAAATCAAAACACATGAATTGATATGGAGTGAAGAAGCACAAGCATGGAAACTTTCAACTAATGAGCATTTAGTAAATGCCCACTATGTGCTAAACATTGTACTACTAGGCTCTAGGGATGCAAATATGAAGAGGGGGGAAAAATCTACTCAAAAAGAACTTAGATTCTAGTGAGGAAGATAAGTATATACAAAAGAAATATAAAGGAAAGGGGCGGCTGGGTGGCTCAGTGGATTGAGTGCCAAGCCTAGAGATGAGAGGTCCTGGGTTCAAACCTGACCTTGGACACTTCCTAGTGGTGTGACCCTGGGCAAGTCACTTAACCTCCATTGCCTAGCCCTTACCGCTCTTCTACCTTGGGAACAATACACAGTATTGATTCTAATACAGAAGGTAAGGGTTTTTAAAAAAAAGAAAGAAAGAAATATAAAGGAAAAATGCAAGTAGTTTGTGAAGGAAGATGTTAGCACTTCAGAGGAAGAATCAGGAAAGGCAAGTGGCTCTCAAAAGAAGGGTGGAAGTGCATACCAGGCATTTGGGATGGGGATAACCAAAGCAAAGACATGGTGATAGGAAATGGCATGCGGATCAGGAAGAATGGAGGAAAGGGCCAGTATGGCTGGATTATAGAATGCAAGAGAAGGAATAATGTATAATAAAGCAAATAGGAGATTAGAGCCAGGTTGTGAAGAGCTTTCAGAGCTAAATGGGGCAGCTAGGTGGCTCAGCAACTCCTGCAGTTGGGAGGACCTGGATTTAAATGTGCCTTCAGCCACTTCTTAGCTGGGCAAGTCACTTGACCCCAATTGCCTAGCCCTGACTACTGCTCTGCCTTAGAATGGATATTAAGACAGAAAGAGTTTGTTCATTTTTTAAGCTAACCTTGAGTTTAATCCTAGAGGTAATAGGTAGCTATTGGAGTTGATTGAGCACTAGAGTTATGTGGTCAGATCTGAGACTTGAGACTATTGCAATAAGGTAGACCAGAGGTGATGAGGGCCTAAATTAAGGTAGTAACACTATGTGAAGAAAGAGAAGTTAGATCTGAGCTGTGAGGTGTTCTGGAGAGAGAAATGACAAGTTTTGACAACTCCCTGGATATGGGGAGTAAGGCAGAGTAAGGAGTCTGGTGCTCAGTTCACCAAGGTTTAAGATCTTGGGAGCTTGGAAGAAGGGCAGGGAGGGCTTCCGATAAAAGCTGGGTAAGGACACCATCTGTAGCCATGTAGATGGATAGTGCAATAACAACACTGGAAATTAGATGCTGTAAAATAATGACCAAGCTTGTCACAGAAGATAATTGAGGCTGTGCCTCCCTTTCCTCTTAACAGAAGTAAGGAGGATCATGGGTAGGAAATGCTACCTATAGTGTTGAATTTGGTGTGATGATTAGTTTTACTGCACTGCTTTTATTTTAAATTCTTTTTATAAGAGATAGACCTTGAGGTAAAGGAGAAGAGATCAATATCATTTTAAGTCCCTGTGATATGGACTATTTCTTTCTGTTATAAGAAGATGGAGGATGGAAAAGGCAGAGAAAACCACAGTTCTTTCACATGACAGTGGAAATTCATTTATAGAAAAAGAATAGGCCAAGTAAAGGAAGATAATCTTACATTTTGGAAAAGATGGTTGAAACAAGAGGGAGAGTAATATCCAAGATGTTTAGTTTAAATATATAGTTTCTAAAATCTATGCTGCCTTCAGTACTTTCATATCCATTTGTTCAGATAGGTGTACTTAGCAAAGCATTATGGGAAAGCTTGAGATTCTTAGAAAAGCAGGACATTTTACCTTGACTGGATAAAGTACTCAGTTATACACCAGAGAATCCAACTGACCTTTTGCATTTTCAAATAAAACCAATAACAGGAAGCTTTTTTGTTAATTATTAGAGTTTATAAAATATGGAAGAAATAATATCTTCTACTGTAGCAGTAAAGCTCAGAAGACATTTTAGTCAAAGACTGCCTCTGTTTTCCATATGCATAGTGTATTTCTCATGCTTATTGAAGTTAATAGAATTTAAGCTCTTTAAGGGCAGAGACTTTCTTTTTTGTCTTTGTATCACTAGCAACTTGCTCAGTGCCTGCTACATTAAGTAGCCTTCTTGGTTTTTGGTTGACTAATACATTTTGAAAAAATAATGTAGCCACCAGATGTCTTATCTAGTCACCAAAGAAGCATTGGCCCCAAGTAATATGTTAAGCTCTATGACTGCAGACCAGTTTTAATTAAAGGCACAGGTCTTATATTAGCTAGCCTGGTCTTTGTGCTCAGGGTTGAAAAGACTATTATTAAAGGATGTTCCTTTTAGCTTATATTCACAGATAGTGAGCGGTTCACTGAACGGCTTTGTCCTCTTACCAGGGAAATAGCAATCTAGACATTCTATCTATGAGTGGTCACATTTCATTTCAAAGGGCAAGGTGGCAGAGAGACAGACAAGAAGAGACTTTTTAAGAGGAGAAAACATTCATCATCTAATGTTTTTCATTAATCCTGTACATTGATGCTTCTGGTGTTTTCTGGCTATTTTCTTTCAGGCTGACCTGGATATCACAGAGATAAATAAGCTGACAGCCGAGGCTATTCAAACACCCTTGAAAGCTGCCGTCAAAGGTTGGTAGCGCTTCTCAATCCCTTGTCATTTGGTTTTTGTCCCCATTCTTCTCCTAAAACAGCTCTCTCCAGTCATCATTTCTTAACTGATAAAATCCAGTGACCTTTTTTTTAGTCTTCATCTTCTTTGACCTTTCTGCAACTAATCACCCTGCCCTTGGCATTTTCTCCTTTTTTGGTTTTTATTATACTGTTCTCTCCTAGTTCTTCTATATATCTGACCATTCTTCAGGTTCCCTTGTGGAATCAATCAACATTCTCTGGGCCTTTACTGTGGGTGTTATCTGGTATTCAGTCATATGCCATCTCTCTACATTTGCTGTCTCGGAGTTTTTTCAGCTCCCAAGAATTCAAATATCATCTCTTTGCAGATGACTTCTAGATATGTATATACATTCAGTCCTTGTCTACATCTCGAACGTAGTTTCATCAACCATTTTTTAGCTGTCTGCTAGGCTTGATACAAGGAAAAGCTTCCCAGTAATTGGAGTTGGCCAAAAGTAGAATGGACTGCCTGAGGAGATGGTGGAGTCTGCTAATCTGGAGGGGTTTTAAAGATTGGGTAGGGGTATTGACTGAACCACAGGACTGCTGTAGTCCCTTCCAATTCTAAGGCTATGATTCTTCCTGGATGTCTCACTGGTATCTTAAATTCAGAATGGAACTTATGGTTCAGGTTGTCGTCACCTCTTACACATGGTAGTAGTTAGGTCCTAATTGAGTGCCCCAATTGTAGTCTCTTTCTTCTTGAACCCATCCACTATATGGCTGCCAAAATAACCTTTCTAAAAAGTGCACGTCTGATCCAGAGGCAACTTGGTGCAACAGAATGAGCAAGCATTGGTTCTTGAAAGAAAAAATAGGCTTACAAATTGTTACAAAATGTTGGCCTCCCAAATCCTCAAAAAAATTTTCACTTAAGCCATTTGGTCTGTATTTGGGGCAACCAAACTGTTTGAGTTGCCTGCTATTAAATTATTGACATATAGATAATGGAAACAGAATCTGGGTATAGCTCTGCCATCTATTAACTGTGTGACATCAGGCAAGCCACAAAACTCATGGGGGGGGGGGCGGTGCTTGTATATATACTCTGCAGGAAAGTCAGATGTACTCATGTGGGCAAGGGCTTTGTAATAGGAAGGGCCACATGCCTATGCTGTCATTTGATATACCCCAAAAAAGAAGGTCATATTTCACATTTCAAGTGTCCAACAATTGGGTTAAATGAGTATCATCATCAGTCTGTTTTAAATGTTTCTTATAGCAAAGAAAGCAGCAAAAGTGGCTGAGATGATTAGAGAAGAAGAAACTGAAAATATTAATCCTCAAACTATTAAGGTAAGGATTGGATCCTTGGGGGCCTAGTGTCAGCTCCTGATCATCTGTGTGTTGAGAATTATCACTGACTTTCTCCCAAAAGCTAATAAATTAGGCAGATATGATACTTGAAATATAGGACGTCAGTCAAATTAGTCAGCAGAGGAATCTAATAAAGTCGTGACTTGATTTGAGATTGTTTAGGTGAGGCAAGGAGAGCTGGACCGTGGAAGATTTGGAAGATTGCTCTTTTTTTTTTTTTTTTTTTTTTTTTTTTAAACCTTTAAACTGTCTTAGAATGGATACAAATGATCAGTTCTAAGGCAGAAGCGTGGCAAGGGCTAAGCAATGGCAGTCAAGTGACTTGCCCAGGGTCCCACAGCTAGGAAATGTTTGAGACCAGATTTGAACCCAAGACCTCTTGACTCAAGACCTGGCTCGATCCACTGAGCTACCTAACTACCCTTGAAAGGTTTTTCATCCTCACATAACTTTCTGAAGCCCCATTCACAGTGGCTCAACTGAGCGATTTGGAAAGAAGAAGCCAGAATGAAGAAAATCTCTTAATAGCTTCTGCTCTTTCAATCTTAGGAAAAAGACATGATAACCAACCCTCCCCCTGATCTGATCCCATCTGCATACTGTTCCACATGGGTTCTGAGCCTGTCTTGCAATGTGACCTTAGGCAACTCACATCCCTTGTCTTGGCCCAAGTTTTCCTGAACTATAAAATAATGAGTGGGCTAAACTAGATGTTGCTGAAAATCTTTTCTGGCTCTTGACATAGTATATTTCTGGGTGGAAATGAAATTGATTTTCTTGGGCCCAGAAAGAAGAATGAGCAACCAGAGATAAAAACTATGAGACCAATCTGGTATGATGCCACACAATACTTCTTTGCGGTTAGACCATTGCAGAAGTAGAGTGGCCTGTCTGGAGGCAATGGCTTCTCCTCTGAAGGTCTGCAAGCAAAGGCTAGGGAGCCACCTGTAATCAAAGCAAGGGTTCCTTTTTGGTTGTTGACATCCCTGCTCTCAAATTGAGTGACATGAATTGATGCAGTTCTAGGAGTTGGTCACTGTATTCCACAGGATGGATTGTTTTTTAACTTAAATTTCAACTGCAGGCTTCTTTTCAGCACTTCTTATCTTTTCCATGTGTAACTTTAGTCTTTTTTGTTTCCCTCTCAGACAAAGAGGTGTCCTACGACCAAGAAAAGGACTCAATCAGTACGAGCAAATGGCAGGAACAAAAGGCAATGTGGATGGGGGGCTCCTGAGGGTGGGGTTGGAGACCTTAAAGTCTTAGATCCTGTTGATTTGAAATGTAGTCATGGAGAAGATTTTAGCACTTCTGGTCCCTGGTCAGAAATTATTCTGCCACAGGGATCTGTGACAAATTGTGACCCAGGCAACAGGGAAATTAGACTTTTTCCCTCCTGAAACTTAGGTAGTTGCACTCTAGAAAAACCACTTCTGAAAGGGGCAGAGAAAGTCAATCACTGGTTTGGCTAAGACTAGAGGATAGGGTAAGCAAATCTGGAAGGACTAAGCTTAACTTCTAGGGATCAAAGCCCAGATGAGGCTTCTTAGCCCAGTAGGTCCATGGAAAGATTTCAAGAGATCTAGGAACCTGAATGGGGGAAAAAATTTTTTTTCAATGGTTAATATCCTTCATATTGCTATATATTTTATTTTATGCATTTAAGAACATTATTTTTAGAAGGAATCTAGAACCCAAAAAAATAAGAATACCTAGACTAGAAAAAAGAGATCTCAGGCAGATTCAGGAGTAGGTTTAAATTAAAGAGAGTTCTACCTAGGACTCAATAGGCAGAAAGCAGGAAACTTGCAACAAATTATCATTTTTTTAATAGCGGTTCCTCTTTACATGGTTACTTATTCTGTGATAAGCCCCATGTGCATTGCTGTCCAATGAAAGCTTTTAACTTCTATTGGAATACTGATCCCTTGTTTATGCTCTCGACTTTAAGGTGGAATAAAGAAAGAGCATTGTTAAAGGCTTTAAATCTATATCCATCTAACTTAACAGTATAAGACTATATTATATAATTCATGGCTAGAAATTCCCTCACACTGTGGTAAAGAATGTTGGAATTCTTTCATCCTCCCCTCCACACTGGTTCACAGATTCCAGATGGAAGAGGAGGAAAATAAATTTTTTTAGGAATAGTTGGTCAAATCATCCTTTACCAAAATTCTACCATGGGATGATGACTGCTAAATGGTGATTGGAAATCCCTCTATGAGGCAGTGGACCTGACTAGCTGGTTCGGGAGGTTGTCCTAAGATCATGATTTGAATAATTAAAACTGGTGTTTTCTTCAAGCCAATTAAGATTCTATCTCATGGCAAATTTTCTTACAGGTCAAACCAAAATAGTCTTGTTACTCCAGCCACAGGCAGATCTGATTTCTCCATATTAGGACCAGCTCCAGGTCTGACGCCCAAGTTTGATTCCAGGTAAGTATTTGAAAACTACTTGAAGTTCAGTGGTGGTCCAGTTATTTGATATTAATCACTAGACCACAGACATTTGCCAAATGTGCCTAATCCTTTAGTCTTCAAAGTCTCTGTAGAGGTTGAAGGAGACCTAAGCTTTGTTACCTTCTCACTCAGCATTCACTTAGCAGCTGAGGACACAGTGGAGAGAACACTGGGCTTAAAGTCAAGAAAATCTGAATTCAAATTTGACCTCAAACATGTCCTAGTTGTATGACCTTTACACATCTCTTAACTTCTGACTGCCACAGTTTCATCTATAAAATGTGGGTAATAAAAGCACCTCTCAACGTTTGTTGCAAGGAGCAAAAGAGATAATAATTGTAAAGTGCTTAACACAGTGCCTGGCACATATAAATGTTAGCTGCTATTATTATTATTGTTGTTGTTGTTGTTGTTGTTACTCTTCTAAGAACAATTGAAGTTATTGCCTGGAGCATTATGTAGATGAACTATTTTATTTTCTCTAGGCATAAGTTATAACCTCTTTTGGCCTTTATCAGTTCTAACCCAAAGGTTTGAAAGGAATGAGTGACAACATTTTAATAATGTTTCACTTTTTCTTTCTTGTATAATAATCTTCATCTTGAAAATGTTAGATTCCATAGATACTATAATCCCCAAATCCTCTTTCCTGTGACATTTGAACAACTTGAAGGAAGCATTTGCTCTTCTAAATGAAATGACCGTGATCTGTTTCTGATCCCTTTTTAGCAGCCAGGTTTCAAAGAGCTGAAAATGAGAATTTATTTTCTACTTGCGTGTTTAGTAATTCCAGCCTTTTTTCTCTCAGGCAAGTTGTGTTTAGCCATATAATGCTCACAGTTTTTCTAAATTTAAACTTTACTTTCCTCTTTGAAATGAGTGGTTTGGGAGGAAAAGAGTAAGTGGTTTGAGAATGATAGCTGAAGGTAGGATCAGGGTAGAAATGCCTATAGTTCTTGCTTTTTAATTCATTGTAGTAGGCAGATTTCACAAAAACTTTCCTGCTTTTATAGAATCTTCAAGACTCCTGGCCTACGCACTCCAGCAGCCAGAGAGCGAATTTACAACGTCTCTGTGAACGGCAGCCCCCTGGCTGATAGCAATGAGGTCTTCCTTACTGTGCCAGTGGGTGGAGGAGAGGTAAAAGAGTGCACTGTTTATGTGAGAGAAAGTTGGGGCCATTCTGGGTCTTCTTGAACCATTATCCCCCCCCCCCCCAAAAAAAAAAAAAACAAAACATCTTTTCTGTTTATACCTTGATCTCTGCATTCAGTTACATCCCCTGCCCAGTCTTTTTCAAACCCAGTCTAGGTCAGTGTTTCATGCTGGTTTCCAAGGAGGGTGCCATTGCTACAGAAGGCACTTCTGTGATTTGAAAACTGCCCCTATCACTACATTTGTTTATATATGCTTGATATGCAGCTTAAGATATGCAAATCAGAACCTTAGCTATAACCAGCCTGAAAAGGTGAGCTTTACATTCTGCCTCTTGGACCTGAGACTCTGAAACAGAAGGTCAAGCTCAGTTCTCATTAACTGCAGTGGTGGCACCAATACTCTGAGGTAGAAAAGGTTGTATCTCAAAAGGTCCTTTCTCATCAGAAAGTCAACAAATCCAAATTCACCTTGAAGCAGACTGGCTGTTGTAGATAAAGTAAATGCCTCGTCTATTTTCTAGCAACTGTTCCATTTTGGCTAGCTGCTAGTCCGAGAATTGTCAGTATATCCTCTTTTCTTAGACAATCAATAGGTACCTACAGTGTGCTCAACACTGTGCTCTTGGGGCTGAGGATACAGATAATAAAGAATGACATAAACTCCTCATTACATTCTTTCATGAGGTGACAAGTCGATTCTTTCCATTTCTACTTTGTCCTCTGGTTCTAAGATATCTAGACAATTTTCTTTGTTGATTTCTTGAGATGTGATGACTAGACACTTTTCGCTTATGATTTTCAAGTAATTCACTGATACTCAGATTAGTTCTCTAATCTGACTTTTTAAATTTTCTGATGTCTCCTGGGGTTGTCAGCTTCAATTTGAGCAATTCTAATTTTTAGAATTATTTGAAGAAAATAACTCATGAAGAAGTGAGATTTTATGCCACTTTTTCCAAATTTTTTTTTCTCTCTTTTCCTCTTCTCCTTCCTTATCACTCTCACTTGATTTTTTAAAATTATTTTTTAGCACTTTAAAAAATTCTTGTTGGACTTGGGGGCCAAGCTGCATTTTTCTTTGAAGCTTTGCTTGTAGATATTCATAAGGCATTCTCTTCTGTTTCTGGATTGAGCTTCCTCTCCTCATCATAGCTTTTTATGGTGGGATTCTTTTTATGTTTGCTCATTCTTCTGGTTGCTTCTTGACTTTGGACTTGGTGTTAGTACTAGGGCACTGTACTCCTTCTGCTGCTTTCAAAGCTTATTTAGGCCAAAGTCCTAAAAACTTTTCTTGCTCCCAAAATGGTATGATCCAGAAGAAGATCTGTTCATTACTCTTCTGGTCTGAGCTCTGCAAATTTGTTACCCATGTTGAGTGTTTTGGCTTTTATTCCTGGTTTGGAGTTTCTTTAGATTGCTAATTAACTCAATTACTGTTCATCTGGTAATTGGTTCTACAGATGCAGAACAACTGAATTGCTACCTCCCCGTTGGTCTGGGTTTCCTCTCCTGGTTATTCCACTTCAGGCTTCTACCCCACCCTAGAGGCTAGAACTGAGTCCTCTCTTTGCTCCTGGGGTCAGAACCACTCTTGTTTGCTTCTGAATTTGTTCCACGCTTGGTACACAGCTACGGTTTGTTCTTCCTGTACCCAGTACTAACTAGTTCAAGGATCCCCAGGATCTCTTTCTCCCTGGTGCTCTGCCCCAGCTCCTTTTCTGTCCCTGGGTGTTGGAATACTTCACACATTCTCCACACTAGACCCCATCCCAAGTATGTGTAGGTCTCTTGTCTCCCCAAGCCACCCAGAGCTGGAAAAAGAACTCACCCACATCTTCTTCAATTTCCCAATTAGAATTCCATCTGATACACTTTCTCTAGTTCTTCATGGATGATATGTAGTGGGGAACTAGGCTATACTGTTTTCTCCCACTCTGCCATCTTAATTCCACCCCACCCTCATGAAAACTTTCTACTCATTACATTCTAACAAGGAAGACAAATAAGTACATGCCTACACATTCAAAAGAAATATAAAAAGAACAAATACAGAATAGTTTTGATACCAGTTTGGGGGAGGAGAAGGATCAAGGAACTGGGGGATCAAGAAAGGCTTCGGATAGAAGTGGGTGCATGAGCACAAGTTTAGTGTATATTGTGGCATTCTCTGGCTTTCTCAATGTAACACCCTTTTCCTTTTCCTTTGTACAGAGTATGCGCTTACTGGCCAGTGATTTACAAAAGATGGATCTGGCACATCTGGATCCAGAGGCTTTGGGAAACATTAAGAAGTTATCTGTAAGTCCTCTTAACTCTGTTTCACAAGGGTGTGGCCATTTTGGACATTGAGGAGAGTTGCTGTCACCAGATGTTTTCCCATTGATCTTAAGTTTCTGGTTATGCTTAGAAGCTTCTGTCAGTGTCTGACCGAAATTCCCAAACCCTGAATCGTAGGCGACCAGGCCTGGGGAAGCCTTGAAAGCCTGGTGGATTCTGCTCTTGGGGCAGTGTGGGAGGTCCCCTGCAGGGTGGTTCTAGAGGTGACCCGAGTGCTGAAATGTACAGCCAAGGGAATATACTATGAATCATAGGACACTCATGAGACAGATGAGGTTTAAAGTCTTGACAGGCATCCTCCATGTGCTTGGCACCTTTCCCACTAATGTGAGGGAATACTATCTGGGTCAAGGCGTGGAGAGATTGTGATTTTTCTTGGATTTGTGGCCATGAAAGGCCCGTGTCCTAGACATACAAAGGATTCTGGTCTTCTCTAGATAATTCATGATTCACTTTCCTTTTAGAATCGACTTGCTCAAATCTGTAACAGCTTACAGACCCAAAAATGAAGCAGCTGAATTCTTCAAGAAGCCCAAGCCAGGCATAGTGGGACTTAACATGTGCAACTTTGCCATCTCTGAAGGATCTCTGCAGGCTCGTCGTTTATTTGAGTCCAAAGTTTCTAGTAAAGGAATTGACTGCCCCTTTTGACTGATGGGACATTAAAGATCATGGAGAAACACACAACTTTCTTCTCATCCCCTTCTACCAGAACCCTCAGAGCAAAAAGTTAGGACGACTGCTCCAATCACAGCCTCTGTCCACTCCCCAAACTGGAGCTTTCCAGCTTGCCTCACACTGGTGCCTCTATTTTGTTTGTTTTTAGGACTATGTTTTTGTCAGAGCTTTGGGGATTGTGGGCGGTGGTATAATGTGCCACAAGGACAGGGGTTTGGCCTCAAGAGAAGGGAAACTGCAGCTGCTGCAGAATCTTCCTAACAATTATTGTAGCATTTGCCCCTCCATCTGTCTCCACTTTCTTCTCTGTTCTGACCTGATGTGTGAGAAATTCTTCGTATGTACCTATTTTCAATAAATAGTTTTAATGGTCAGAATCCTGTCTGCCTGAGACTGACACCATCTGAAGCAAGCTTGGGGATTATTTGTTGCTGAGCCAAGGCCTAACCCAGATGCCAAAGCTGTTACCTGGTACAGAAAGATGCAGATATCAGAAAACAAGCCCCGGCTCCCTCAGCAGCTCCGAAGGCCTTTCCAAGCACCCCTGCCTCTCTCCTGTCACCTGATCTGATCTTCGTTAGCTCCCGACTCTTCCCCCTTTTTAGGTGTTGAAAGAATGAATTGGGAAGGGCAAAGCCAGGGACCTCCAAATTAGCCATCTTGGGAGCCAAGAACAAGAGCACGCAGTTTCCCTGGCTTTGTGTTGGCCATTTTTTCCTGCACATTTCTCATTTTGAATGTTCCTGGCCATGTGGGTACACTCAGTGCTTATGTGGTGTACTAGTGAAAACCTAAGGGGGCGAAAAGTGACCTGTGGCAGATCTTGGCTGGCTACTTCCAGGCACACACAGAGCCATGTGGATTCACAGATTGCTGGTGCAGGCATTGGAGACAAATGTCCAGCCCGTGTGGTGCTCTTTGATGTAACATATGGGCACCCTGAGTTGTCTAGTGTTCATCAAATATTAAAGGAGCTGGGGGGCAGCTGGGTAGCTCAGTGGAGTGAGAGTCAGGAGGTCCTAGGTTCAAACCCGGCCTCAGCCACTTCCCAGCTGTGTGACCCTGGGCAAGTCACTTGACCCCCATTGCCCACCCTTACCACTCTTCCACCTATGAGACAATACACTGAAGTTACAAGGGTTTAAAAAAAAAAGGAGCTGGAAGAAGGCCTTGGGCCTATCGGGAGGATGAGGGGCATTTGTAGAAGATGGCCAGATGGGAATAGGTTTGGTCTGCTGCCCCCACAGATGCCTGAGAGAATCGAGAGGCCCCCTTTATAAGCCAGCACTGCCCATCTAACCGATGAGGTACAGTGTTCATTGAGTATCATTTTGGGGCCATGGTGTGCTCCCACTTTAGGGATAGCAGCTAGGTGACCCTGTGGCCTAGAGTCCTGGCTCAAAATCTGGCCTCAAGACATTTCCTAGTTGCGGGACTTAATCCAGACTGTATAGTCCTTGCCCTTCTGTCTTAGAATTATTCCTAAGAAAGAAAGTAAGGGTTTAGTAACAACAGAAGAATCATCAGGACTTTCTCCTCCCACCCTTCCTTCATCCTGGCTTCCTGGCTTTGGTGAGAGTACCACTGTTCTCGTTTCCCCTGGCTTTGTGTCGTCTTGTTTTCCTTATTGCCTTTTACTCTTGCCTTTCTTTTAAAAAGCCAACAGTTATAAAGTGGCTGTTTTACCCAGCCCTGGCAAAGATGCCAAATGTAAACTTGCTTTGTCATCTAATGGAAGGATGGTGTAAGTTAAGTTTTGCAAGATTGCAAGAAGCCATGTCTGGGGGCAGGGCTGCCAGTTGGACACTTGGAATCTTGGGAGATTCCTGATGCCATGCCAGGGCATGAGACCTATCGTCAGTTGGGCTGTGCCCTATATAAGGGAGAGAGAAACCCAGCCTGAGGTCTCGGTCTGGAGCTGGGGATCCGGGTGGGTAGGACAAACCTTTCTCTCCTCATTTTAGTGATTAGGCCAGGAATCTACCAGCATGCCTTAAAGTTACAGGATTTACTACTTAGCTTTAGGGCCAATTGACACCAATCCACAAACTACTACAGAAGATTTATCCAACTAATTCTCTTCAATCAAGCCGCAACCTAATCCATCTATAGGCAAGCAGTGTCCATTACAGCAGGCCTGTAGGCCTGGCTCAGCCCAGCCTCAACATTCTGAAACTGTTGGAGTTAATTCTTTAAGCTAGAAATAGAGTTTATTTAGTGATTACTAAAACCCTCTTCCCTTCCCTCAGTTTCCCTGATTATTTAAATAACTCAAGTAAAACCCTAGTTATAAAACTTAAACCATCTACTGACTTTTTGTTGATTGACCTGATAAGGCATCCTCAAAGGAGTTTCATGGGAACTTGAAGGGTTAGAGAGGTGTCCAGCTTCATCCTCTGAAGCTGTGACTGATTACCTTTCTTAATATTCACATTCAGATGGGTTAATGATCATCATTAATAATTTGATAACACTGATTTATTTTCATCAGTTAATTGATGGTTGATTACCAGGAAGCTAGTCTTCCTGAAGAAACATACTGTGATTGGTTGAGGGACATCCCTTCATGAATGTTTGGGTTTTCTGGAACAATTCCTCAGTTATCTTGCAGTGCTGTATTCCAGGAATATCTGGTTTGTTTCTAGGCTTTCAATGCTGTCAATTGTTAGCTGTGCACTTTTGCTTTCATTTTGTACCCCAAAGAGATAAGAAAAAGACTTAAACAAAAACATTTAGAGCTGTGCTCTTTGTGGTAGCAAAAAAATTGGAAATGAGAGTATGTCCTTCAATTGGGGAATGGCTGAACAAACTGTGGTATATGCTGGTGATGGAATACTATTGTGCTAAAAGGAATAATAAACTGGAGGAATTCCATGTGAACTGGAGAGACCTCCAGGAATTGATGCAGAGCGAAAGGAGCAGAACCAGGAGAACATTGTACACAGAGACTGATATACTGTGGTAAAAACTAATGTAATGGACTTCTGTACTAGCAGCAACGCAATGATCCAGGACAATTCTGAGGGGTTTATGAGAAAGAATGCTACCCACATCCAGAGAAAGAACTGTGGGATCAGAAACACAGAAGAAAAACAACTGCCTGATCACATGGGCTGATGATATGATTGGGGATGTAGATTCTAAACAATCACCCTAATGCAAATATCAATAATATGGAAATAAGCCTTGTTCAATGGCACATGTAAAACCCAGTGGAATTGCTTGTTGGCTATGGGAGGGGGTTGCGGGGAGGGGAGGGAAAGAACATGAATCTTGTAACCATGAGAAAATATTCTAAATTAATTAAATGCAATTTTCCAAATTAAAAAAAAAAATAAGACTCCTTACAGCATGGTAGTTACAAACTGCTTGACTTTTCCTGGCTGTTTTCTAGTAGTGCCTGGCACATGGTGGGAGTTTGATGTCAGTTTCCTCAACCATAAAATGGGGATAAAGATGGCACATACCTCCCAGGGTCATTGTGAGGATTAGATGAGTTAATATAGTAAAGTGCTCAGCACAGTGCCTGGACATAGTAAACACTTAATAAATGCTTGTGGGCTGACTTATTTCACATTTTTTTTTATCTCTTCATTTCTCCTAGCCACTGAGTCCTTGTAGTAAAGCCATGTTTTCCCTCTGAGGCTCTGCTAGTGCTTATTGGAGAGTTTCTCTTTTCTGTGCTTTCCTCTTGTTCATCTGACCTGTAGTATTCTTCCATCATTTTTTACCTTTCTTCTGTTTACTTTTATCTCCAGCCTTAATCCCCGATTAGGGACTTCGTGCCAGGGCCAAGCTTGTAATGTCTTCATGGTACTTTTCCTAAAGAGATCTCTTTCCTGATGTCCACAAGCTTCTGCTGCTTGGGCTTGTTATGTTGATTATTATCCATCTGATGCCCTTTATAATCTTTACTGGAGCAAAATTGGGAGAACAGGGCTTCAGTATGACCTTGGACATCTGTCTTAACCAGAAGTGCCTTAGACCAAACAGTCAGAAAGAATTTGGAATAGTGCTAAAAAAGTGAATAAAACATTCATACTTTTCAACAGGGAAGTCTCACTATTATATAAAGATCTCAAGAAGGTCAGACTTTCTATAACGCTTTGTAGTAGCAAAGAAGTAGAAACAAAGTAGATGCCTATCATTTGCAGCAATGCTAAACAAACTACACTTCAAGGGAATATTACTACACTATTTGAAACAACAGATGTGAATTCAAAAACATAAGGCAATCTGCCAAGTTTAATGACCAAGCCTAAGCTCATAGAAGGGATAAGGCACTTCCTTTTGTAGAGGTCAGGAGCTAAGGGATGGGTGCTGTAGAGACTCAGTGACTCAATGGATTGAGAGCCAGGCCCAGACAGGAGGTCCTGGGTTCTAATGTGGCCTCAGATACTTCCCAGCTGTGTGACCCTGGGTAAGTCACTTAACCCCCATTGCCTAGCCCTCACTGCTCTTCTACCCTAGAACAGTATTGATTCTAAGATGGAAGATAAGGGTTACAAAAAAAATAAAAGTCAGATCTCGTCAGTCTGTTGCTCAGCTTGTTGAATTTTTTTATTCTTTGTTAGAAAAGATAGCTCATTGGGTTTGAGGAGGAAGGGGATCTTAGATTTCTCAACTAGTTTCATTAAATAAACTTTCTCTGCATACCTTTTATATACATAGATTGTAGATGTAGGGGATAGAAAATTAAATCATAGTCTCTCCTAGGTCCAGCAGGGAACATAGAAATAGAGAATTTTTAAGATAAGACAGAATGCATTAATTCCTAATAGGGAAATGGATTGAACTTGGAGCTCTCTGGAGAGGAAGTAATGTCTACCACTGGAGGTTAGCACCTCAGCATCCTCAGTCTTAGAGTTGCCAAAGTATTTCTGAGGGCAAGATACTTGCCCAGGGTTAGAAAATCATTGTGTGTCAGAAACAGACTTTGACCCCCAGTTGGTACTGACTCCCTTGAACTGCCCCTTAACTCCTAAAAAGAGATTCCACATATCCTAGTCCAGAAGTGCATCAGGCTGATTACCAAACTGACCAGTACTTCAGCAGGGTTCTTGACCAGAGTTGAGTAAGTCTCAAGCTGCCCACCAGCCATGGCTCCTAATAATGTTTTCCTGCCTGGCCCCTTTGGACATGATGCCATCCTTGGATCTTAGTATATTATGAACAAGCATTACTAGATTACTGTCAATCCAATATGATTCAAATGGCTTGTTTTGCTATTATATATTAAAGATCACATTGAAAGGGGAGAGACAAAGAGATAATGAAAAATGTTTGTACGAAGATATTCATAGCTACACTCTTTGTGGTGGCAAAAGGTTGGAACCTGAGGGGGTGTCCCTCCAGTTGGGGGATGGCTAAACAAATTGTGATATACGATGGTGATGGAATACTGTTGTGCTATAAGGAATGATGAACTGCTTGATTTCTATATAAACTCGAAAAACCTCCATGAACTGATACAGAGTAAAATGAGCAGAACCAAGAGAACATTGTACACAGTAACTGAAACACTGTGGGATAATCAAATGGAATCAATTTTGCTACTAATAGCAATATGATGATCTAGGACAAGCCTGAGGGACTCGTGAGAAAGAATGCTATCCACATCCAGAGAAAGAATTGTGGGAGCAGAAACACAAAAGAAAAACATCATTTATCACTTGGTTTTATGAGTATATGATTGGGGGTTTTGGTTTTAAAAGATCATTCTATTATGAATATGAATAATATGGAAATAGGTTTTGAGCAAAAATATATGTATAACCTAGTGGAATTGCTTGTGAGCTCCAGGAGGAGGAGGAAAAAGGGGAGAGGAGGAAGAGAACATGAATCATGTAAGCATGGGAAAATATTCTTGTTTTGGTCTGCCTGGCGTTGGAATCAGTACCACATTTGTGTCATAAAAGGAATTTGGTAAAACTCCCTTGCTTATTTTGTCAGAGAGTTTGTATAGTATTGGGATTAGTTGTTCTTTAAATGTTTGATAGAATTCACTTGTGAATCCATCTGGCCCTGGGGATTTTATCTTAGGAGGTTCCTTGATGGATTATTCAATTTCTTTTTTTGAGATAGGATTATTTAAATATTCTATTTCCTCTTTTGTTAATCTAGGTAATTTATATTTTTGTAAATATTCGCCCACTTCACCTAGATCATCATATTTATTACCGTATAATTGAGCAAAATAGTTCTTAATAATTATCTTAATTTCATCTTCATTAGAGGTGAAATCACCCTTTTATTTTTCATGCTGTTAATTTGATTCTCTTCTTTCTTTTTAAATTAGATTAATCAGTACTTTATCTATTTTATTTGTTTTTTTTTTCAAAGTTCCAGCTCCTAGTCTTACTTATTTGTTCAATAGTTATTTTACTTTCAATTTTATTAATTTCTCCTTTAATTTTTAGGATTTCCAATTTAGTTCTTATCTGGGGATTTTTAATTCATTCTTTTTCTAATTTTTTAAGTTGCAAGCCCAATTCGTTGATCTCCTCCCTTTCTATTTCATTGGTATAGGCACCCAGAGATATAAAATTTCCCGAGTACTATTTCGGCTGTATCCCATAGGTTTTCATATGTTGTCTTCTCATTGTCATTCTCTTTAATGAAGTCCATAATTGTTTCTCTAATTTCTTCTTTGACCCACCAGTTTTGAAGAATTAGATAATTTAGTTTCCAATTAATTTTAAATTTGCCTTTCCATGGACCTTTGTTAATTATAATTTTTATTGCATTATGATCTGGAAAAGTTGCATTTATTATTTCTGCTTTTCTGCATTTGTTTGCAATATTTCTATGCCCTAGTACAAGGTCAGTCTTTGTATATGTACCATGTACTGCGGAGAAGAGGGTATATTCCCTTTTATCCCTATTCAATTTTCTCCTGATATCTCTTAACTCTAATTTTTCTAGTATTTCATTTACTTCCCTTAATTCATTCTTATTTGTTTTTTGGTCCGATTTATCTAGTTCTGAAAGAGGAAGGTTGAGATCCCCCATTAGTATGATCCTGTTATCTATTTCCTCCTTGAACTCCTTTAATTTTTCCTTTAGAAATCATTTGTGCATAAATGTTTAGTAATGATATTACTTCATTGTTTATATTACCCTTTAGCAAAATGTAATTTCCTCCCTTATTTCTTTTAATCAGATCAATTTCTACTTTGGCTTTGTCTGATATCATGATTGCTACTCCTGATTTTTTTACTTCAGATGATGCATAATAAATTCTGCTCCAGCCTTTTATCTTGAATCTGTGTGCGTCATCCTGCCTCAAGTGTGTTTCTTATAAACAACATATAGTAGGATTCTGGTTTTTAATCCACTCTGTTATACACTTCCTTTTTATGGGTGAGTCCATCCCATTCGCATTCAGCATTATGATTACTAATTGTGTATTGCCCTCCATCATGTTATCCCCTTTAGATCCTGCTCTATTCCTTTCCACTCTTACTTCTCACCATTTATTTTGCTTTTTATCACCCCTCCCCATTTCCCCCTCCCTTCAATTACCTCCCTCTTCCCTTGTCTTATTCCCCTACTACTTCTCTGTAATGTGATAGAGTTCTATACCTCACTGTGTATACTTGTTTTTATGGGAAAATGTTCTTTAAAATTTTTTAAATTAAATTAAAAAAATAAAAAATAAAAAGGAGAGAAAAACAGATAGTGGTACCTTTCATAGCTAGAGCTAGGGGGAGAATTTTTTAACATTAAGAAAAAAAATTGGGTTCCAAATTCTCTAATTCCCTCCCTGAGATAGTAAGCAATCTGATATAGATTTTACACAGGCTATGATGTAAAACATTTTTCCATATTAGTCATTTTGTAGAAGAGATCTCAAACAAAAAAAGAAGAAAGTGAAATATGGTTTATTTTGGTCTGCATTTGGACTCCATCAGTTCTTTCTTGGAGTGGAGGGCAGATGGCATTTTTTATCATGAGTCTTTGGGATTGTCTTGAATCATTGTATTGCTGAGAAGAGCTGGGTCATTCACGTTTGTTCATCAAACAATGTTGCAATGTTGCTGTTATTATATACAATGTTTTTTGGTTCTGTTCTATTATTTTGAACCTAGCTAACATGAAAATTTGGTTTGGTTCTATTATATACAATGTTTTTTTGCATCAGTTCATGTAAGTAAGTCTCCAGGTTTTTCTGAAGTTATCCTACTCATCATTTCTTATAATACAGCAGTATTCCATTATAGTCATATACCACATCTTTTTCAACCATTCCTAACTGATGGACATTTGGAGAAGAATTCTTAATGGCAAAGAAGAAAACTGCATAATTTTAGTTTTGTAAATTTGAAAAACTGGCATAAACAAAATGTAGTCAAGATAATCAAAACTTGATTGGATAAAATATCTTTGCATCAGATATTTCAGAGAAGGGGATCTGATAGCCAAGTCACATAGGGAATTAATACGAATATGACCAAGTCAACAGGGGATATGTTGTCAAAACATATGAACAGAAAGTGCTCAGGATTGTAAACTATTAGCCATATGGCAGATTGCTTCAAGTCACTATATAGTCATTAATAAATCAAATTAACAGATCTTATCTTATACCTAGCAAATTGGCAATGATGAAAGGTGGGAATGGTCATTTTGCAAGGGATGTGAGAAGATGGACATACTAATATACTATCAGTGGAGCTGTGAATTGGTTCAACCATGATAGGAAAAGAACCACAGAAAGAACAAAGAGAGTCTTAATGCAGATGAAAACACATCATTCTTCACTTTATGTCCTCCATGAATTTTTCTTTAGTGTAAGGAATATGTGTCTTCTTTTATATCATGACAAACAAGGAAATATTATAAGATTTAAAATCAGGTTTGACTAAATATAAGAGTTATAAAAGTAGGATTGTGGTCACCATTTATAAAATATTAACCCTTAAATCAGAAAAACTGTTAGCAGCTTTTATTTACAACTGGGTAGAGATATGAAATATAGGAAAGAGATAGGGGAAAGTTGCCTAGTTATAAATACTCTAATCCTAGACTGAGAATGCAGATCCCCAAGCAAGTGTCACCAGAATCCAAAGTCCTAATTAGGAAGCAGAAATCTGAAGAGCCAGGAAATGGTGAAAGACTGCCAAGAGGCTAAAACCACCAAGAATCTCACCAGAGATGCTAAAAAGAGTGTCCCACCAAAGCACCAACTGAGAGAGGGTCTCCTTGCCGGAGCACCAAGGAAGCAAAGAGTGCATCTTGTCCTTTGGTCTTGCCTTTTATAGTCCTTTTCCCACATCACTTCCTATCTCTCTCCCACTTCACGGAACCAATCACAGCTTTCCAATTTGTCTAGCACTGCCCAAGGAGGCATTTGGGGTTGTGGCCTTTGGGAATTAGTGAGTGACTTATGATCTTTCTTACTTAATAGTTAGCTAGGTACTAAGTAGGGGTACTTTAAATTCTTGATTTGACTAAATTAAAGTTTGATTACACATTAAAAATAAACTAAGAGAATCTAATTCTCTCTTCACAATATGAATTATAATATATGTACAACCTATATATTACCTGCTTTCTTAGAAAGGGGGGAAGAGTTGGAGGGAGGGGGAGAAAAGAATGTGACAGATTTTTGAACCTAGCTAACATGAAAATTTGTTTCTCTTGCATAAGCGTATTTGTTATAATTTGTTCCACATTTATACCAAATCATATGTATATATTATTATGTACAAAAAATTAAAAGTCTATGCTTTTTTAAAAGCCACTGGATTAGGGAGCGGGGAAGGAATATATTCAGAACCAAATGTGATATAAAATCAAAAGCAATGCATTTTAATTATTTTTTGAGCCTCATATTAAGGGTTGGGGAAAATACAAAGCTTAGACAGAACTCTGGAGTTGTTTATAGTTTGGTGTCAACATGGTCTCTAGGGGAGTAAGTACTCTAGAGATATGTGCTCTTTAACCTTTCTATCAATGGTTTAGATTTTTTTTAAAGCATGGATAATATGCTCACCAAATTGACAGACAGCTGATCCTAAGCTGGGATGGATGTTAATATACTATTTGACAAGCTACACTTGAACATTGGATTGATTCCAATAAAATGAAATTCAATAGGTTGTTGTGAAAAAGAAGAATTAGACTTAATCTGTTTCATTCTAGAGGGTTAAGTCAGAAGCAGTATCGGTAGAAAAGGCAAAGAGGCAACTTTTGATTTGAGAGCTGTGTCCAAGTGTGATGGGCTGCTTGATGAGGTGAAGAGTTCCCCCTCTGTCCTATATGTTAAAGCAAGGATTGGACTACATAGTTTCTGAGGTCCCAACTCTCAAATTCTAGAATTCTTTGGATTCCTGCCCTCAAGGAACTAATAGCATAGAGGAAGGGAATAAGCATTTATCACACTTACCATGTGCCAGCTGCTGTGATGAGTGCTTTTTTTTTATCTCTTTTTGATAAAATTATAGATAAATAACTCCTTTGATTTCAATAATCCTGCAAAGTAAATGCTATTAGTATCCTCATTTTATGTTTTTTAAAATGGAGATTGAGGGTGGTTAAGTGTCTTGTCCAGGTCACACAGCTATTAAATGCCTGAAGCCAGACTTAAAAGTCCTGACTCCAAGCCTAGGGCTCTATCCATGGGATCATAAGACAAGAAGAACTATAATACCAATATTTATAGAGCCTGCATCAGAATACAAAACACAGAGGCAGGTAGGTGGCTCAGTGGATAAAAAGCCAGGCTCAGAAAAGGAGGTTGTGGGTTCAAATCCGACCCCAGATATTTCCTAGCTCTGTCACCCTGGACAAGTCACCTTCCTAGCCCTTATTGCTCTTCTGTTTTAGAACTGATACTAAAAAAAGAAGGTATGGGTTAAAAAAAATACAAAATACAGATGAGCTGTCAAGCTCTGTTGATTCTATTTTTGCACTAAATCTTTTACATTTACCCCTTCCTCTACCTTTCCATTTCCATTGTAATCACCCTAGTTCATGCCTTCATTTCTCAACTTGACTCTTGTAAAAGGGTTTCCCAACTAACTGGTTTCCTTGACTCCAGTATCACGGGCTCCTTCCCCTGCTGACAGGTCCACAGTCCTGGCAATAAATGCATCACACCGATTCTTTGAAAACTTTGGTATCTACAGGAAAAGCAAGCCAAACTCCTCAGCTCGGCATTCAGGGCTTTTTATCAAGTGGCTTCACTCTGTGCACACTGTGAGTAAGGCTGTCTCTGGTGCACCTACAGGAGCTTCCATCTGCTTGGAGCCAGCTGCCAGAACAGCTGATGTTGAAACGCTGGCAGGCTGAGTCCATAGCTCAAACTAAAATGCAGTTACAGATGTTTGTCTAACTCCCAGAGACTAGTCCTGGAAGGCGAAGGATTGAGGTTATCGTTCTCTTGTTTCTGCTAGAATGGGGGGACCAAGACTTAACTGTAAAGCTGACCTAGGAAAAATCCTGGACACCTCCCAGAGCAAACTTCCAAATTTTGGTGTTCTGTTTCTGGTATGTTTTAGGAAGAACACTGACATTTTAGAGAGTGATTAAGAGAACAAAGGGACATTTATGGAATGGATTGGTTGAAGGAACCAGGAATGTTTAGCCTGGAGAAGACTTGGGTGGGGGAAATATATCAATTATGACTCTGAGATTAGAGCTGGAAAAGCACATTTCAGCTCAGTTTAAGGAAGAACTTGCTAGCAATCAGAGCTGTCTGAGGCTGGAATGGGTTACCTTATTTAGGTAGTGAAGGCTCTGGCTGAAGGTGCTTGAGGAGAGGCAGAATGATGCCTTATTTGGGGTGAATTCCCGGATTGTGGCAGGATGCCTGATAAAAGAGGCATTAGCCCTTCCATAACTGGGAAAAACAACTGTAGTCCTTTAGAAAAAGGGGGTGCGTTTCCACTCAAGAGATCTGGATTTACCTCCATGATCTTAGGTCATTTAACCCTTCTGGGCCTCCATTTCTGGGGGGCTGGTAACATTCAAGCCATTTCCTCAGCTGCCAGGATGCTTAATAAGGTCTGACTGTTCCCAGCAGCCAACCACAAAAGAGATCCTCACCCAGACCCAGATCCTCCTCCCCTGGAAGTTCAGGTCTGAGGAAGTACTGGAGAAGTAGGAGGATGGGGACAAGTCATGGTGAAGGCTGTTCATTTCACAGGGAGCAGCAACCTTTTTAGCCCTCCTGCCATCCACCAAGCAGAAACCTTTAATTTACCTTCTGTGTTGTGGAAAGCACACCCCAACTTGAAATCAGGATACCTGGTTTCAAACATATAAGTTGATATTTCCTAGTTTGTGAGCCTGGATAAGTCTATTTCTTTTCCTGCAAAATGAGGATAATAATAGCTTGCATTTACATAGTCCTTAAGGAATTATTTCCCCTATTTTACAGGCGAGGAAGCTAAAGTCCAGAGAGGTTCGATGCCTTGCCAAAGGTCAATGGGCTAGTAAGTGCTGGAACTGAGCTTCAAGCCCAAGTTCCTCCTGACTGACCCCAAGTTACTTTTCATTATGCTAACGAATAATTTCTGCTTTCTTATTATAGCTAGTATTTCCAGTACAGTATTAAATAGTAGTAGTAACAATGGGCATCCCTGCTTCACTCCTGGCCTTACTGGGAAGGATTCTAGCTTATCCCCACTGCAGATTATACTTGATGGTTTTAGATAATTGCTGTTTATCATTTTAAGGAAAACTCCTTTTATTCCAATGTTTTCTAATTTTTAAAAAATAAGCAATGAGCATTATTTTTTATTAAAGTTTTTTTCTGCATCTATTGAGATAATAATAATTGAGATAACATATGTATACCAATTAATAATTAATGACTTCATTAATCTTATTTATCCTGCCTAAATGCTTGCTGACTATCTCACTGGATCATTGTATATTTTAAAGTACTATAAGAAACATTATTGTTTTATTATTATTTTACTATATTAATTTTCATTCTATTATATTAATTTTATCAATATATATAATCACATCACAGATAGGATTATCTATTATGTAGCATATAGCACATATGATATATAATAAATGAATATTATGCACTATTAATATGTAATTGTATTAATATAATTATAAACCATTAATATGTCATTATATTATATTAATCTAATTATATTGGGTTTTGTTATATGACTAATTCACTAATTATTTATTGTTTTATATTATTATTATTTTTTAAACCTTACCTTCCATCTTAGAATCAATACTAAGTATCGGTTCCATGGCAGAAGAGCAGTAAGGGCTAGGCAATGGGGGTTAAGTGACTTGCCCAGGGTCACACTACTAGGAAGTGTCTGAGGTCAGATTTGAACCCAGGACCTCCCATCTCTGGGCCTGGCTCTTAATCCACTGAGCCACCCAGCTGCCCCTTGTGTGATGGATAAAAAGGGGGGTACTAAAGTTGAGGGGTGCTCTATTTTCCTTGCTGAGTGACAGAGGGGTAAAAGGTGATTGAGGTGATAGGAGAGGAATGAAATGGATGGCTGAGTTTAGGGAGGAAGGGACAAGGCAGTATTAGAATGGTAAGGATACAGGTTGAGGTGTTCAGGAGAGGAAGCTAACATAGACTAGACGCCCAAGTTAGAGACAGAGGATACTGGGATAATAGGCTGAACTCTTCCAGGCAGGAAAGGTACCTTTATAGACACAAGGAATAGGGTCAGTCAGAAGTGGTTTGAATCTGACTTGAGGGCTTTCTTGTCAGTTTCTCAAGTCCTCAAAGGAGGAATCACAAGGCTCCTTCCTATCAATGAAACTGAAGGGATTCAGGAGGAAGCATTGGGTAACTACTTCCTCCCAAGATGGATGCCTCCAGTTTCCCTCAGGAAATAAAGAGAATTATTCCTTCCCCTTCAACCCTTGTCTGATTCTTCAACACAATGATTCTCCAGAGGGTTTTATTTAGGTAACAAAGAGATTTATTAATGTTCAGAGTTGGTTAAGAAGGAGAGAGGGGTTTGGGATTTCTGACAGCCACTAGGGAGAAACTCAAGATGGGGGAAGGTCACAGGAATTGGTTTGACTGAGAGAGAACCTGCTCTCTCAGCCAGGGAAGATTTGGCTGCTATTTAAAGTAGAGGGTATACTAAAGGGATGGTTTGAATTCAAGGATGTCCTGCTTGCCTATTGGGGAAACTAATTCCACAAAGTCTATTTACTAAAAACCCCAAAGCTACCCTGCCTCCCAGAGCCCTGGGAAAACAGGCAGGGAAAACAGGGAAATAATATGGAGAAGGTCAGGGAGAGGTCCAGAGAAATTAGCTAGGTTCAAATTGTCCAAAGACAAGGCATAGGCCAAAGCAAGCCAAAAGCCAAAATAAAGCTCTGGTTGATTCTTCCGCTCTGTTCAAGCGTCAGGGACCAACTGAACTTTCTCTCAGAATTCTAAGGCCTAACGGCCGGAAGTTTTCAGTTGCCCTCCCACCCCCCACAAGAGCAAAAACCTCTCTTGCATCTTTTGCATTACAGTCTGCTCATTTGTCTTTCAAAAATTTGCAGCTCCCAACATTTTCTGGTTCCTAAAATCTATGGGGTTACTACTCTTATTCTAAGCTGAATTCTAACTAAGCTCTTATCCCTATCTAAGTTTTGCAAAATAAGAAAAAGGGTTACTTACTCCTAAACTATGCTAAGACTAGCCTAAGGTAAAACTAAGATGGGTTATGGGAAAGGCATAGGAAAGAAATGGGGGTTTTGTTTTGCAAAAATTTTGAACAGAAAAGAAAAAATAGATTAAATACAAACATTCACAAACATTCTTAAAGCTTGCATTTGCTAACTAAAATAAAGTAATACATTCTATCTATGTATCTATCTTATTTTATGAACTAACAACAAAAGTATTAACTAGGAAAAAAATTTCCGAAATCTAAGCTACTAAATATTTATTCACTTTCTAAAGTTAGCATATGAATATGTTAGTACACTTATGCCTATGTTAGGAACATTAGTAAGACTAAGTAAGACTATAATTATTTGAAAGTCTTTTGGTTAAACCATAGACTTAAGCTATGTACAATATATACAAAGAAAGTTTAGAAAATTCTGTCCCTGTTCTAACTTATCAAACTAACTGTCCCTGTATGTTAGTAAAACTTATTGCTAAGTGTTAGTAAGCAAAATGTACATGTTTACATTTTTACAAGAAATGTCAGGTGATTTGAGTAGAAGGTGTCTTGTCTGAACCAAAGTAAGAGGAAAACTCTATGCTAAGGCAGACAAACTTCTCTCTTTAGTGTAAGTTTATGTTTCACGTGTAGATGTGAAGTCAGAAAATGTTCTATGTATTGTCTAGTGTGGCCTTTCCATATAATGAAGTGTTACATACTTACTCCACTGGAATTCTTCTTCAAAGTGTATGTACTGTGTGGATGTAATCTAAAGTGTTGGATGCAGTGAGAATTCTGTTGGGTGTAAGTTATGTTCTTCAAATGCTTGGGTCCAACACTGATCCGATGCTCCTCTTCGCAGTGTGGATGTTGTCCCATACAATCGGTGTATTCGGTCACAGATTTCTTTTGTAGTTCTCAAGTTTGCTGTCCTTGTGATGATCTGCGAAGTCAGCAACGCCTCATTTGTGTCATTTGATGTTATCCCGCGCTTGTCAACTTGCACTGGAACTGATGTTTTAGTGTGTTGACTTGTGTCAGGAACAAAGTTCAAATGTCTATTAAATGTGATTAACTTTTTCTTTTTTTCTTTTTCCTTTGCGGTTTAATAAAGATGATTATAGGTAATAAAAGAGTTCGTGATAAAGTCTTTGTGCTTTCATTTATTCGTCAATATCAGTTTCTAGGTCTTTGATTGCAAATCAAATGTTGTGTCTTCTGCCTTTGATTCTTTTTCATTGTCATAATTGTATACAGATGATTCTTTTAAATGGTAATTGGGATTGGGATAATCATTTGGGTAGAAAATTTGGTGTAATATCTGATTGTTCACTGATTCTTGGTCTAGTTCTGTTTCTGATTCATGCTCTGATTGTTGTTATTTTATATTATTAATAAACAACAATCCTACTTTCCTTTTGGCACAGCTTGTGGTCTGCCCTACTACTCCCAATTTCTTGCTACTCTCCTTTGATAACCAGGATCCTTCACTCTGCCAACCAAAGCCAAACCAAAGCTCTTTGACCCCAGGATTCTATTAGTAGGTTCTCCTAGTAATGCTGTGAATTATGTAACTCATGATCTCAGCTGGAATCCCAACCACTGGTGACATAAAAGGGGATGCCCCAAAGAGATGATATTTCCAAAAAGACTCCAGAGGGACACAGAGGAACAGAAAGACAGACAGATGTGTCTTGATAAGCCCTTGAGCTTGGGAAGGCTAAGACCAACCATCAGGTTAGCTAGTGACAGCATGGGTGTAAGCATCTTGTAACATGAGGACTTAAGAATATAAAAGTGCCTTAGGGAGACATCAAGGATAGGAAGCATCTAGACACAGGGGATAGAGAGGCTACTTTAGTGTTGGGAAGACAGGTTCAAGCCCTGCCTCTGATGTCTATAAACTAGATCAACTCTGGGTTAAATCCCTTAACCCTTTTCAGTGCTCCCCTAGGTTTTCAAAGACTACAAATTATTGGGGGCAGCTAGGTGGCTCAAATCTGGTCTCAGACACTTCCTAGCTGGGTGACCCTGGGTACATCACTTAACCCCTATTGTCTAGCCCTTATCACTGCCTTGGAACCAATACAAAGTATTTTTTAATTGAAGAATTTATTTAATTAATTAATTTAGAATATTTTCCCATGGTTACATGATTCATGTTCTTTCCCTCCCCTCCTTACCCCCTTCTCCGTAGGCAATGAGTAAATCATTTGGGTTTTACATATGTCCTAATACAAAGTATTGATTCCAAGACAACAGGTAAGGATTTTTTTTAAAAAAGACTACAAATTATTGACAAATCAGTGAAGGGAGTATCCCACATTTTTGAAGCGACAGGCTGGAACCAAAAGCAAGCAAAAGGAGCTGTGTGATCAGTAAAGAATACAGACTAGCTCTGGAGCCAGAGTAGTGCTGTAACGGAACAGTGGCAGTGCTGCGCCAACATCTGAGAAATATTGAAACCCCCAGACAAGAGCCTGCAGAAGATGGAGTGAATCCTCAGGCAGGGACTTGAGGGGAAGATCTGAGAAAGGAGGCCAGAATCTGTACCAGCAGCCTTTAGGTGAGCAGAGGGACTGGTGCTTTAGCACAGACCCTTGGACCTATCGTGCATTTAATAAATGTTGGTTGTTGCATCCATAACATCAGAATCAACTGCAGTGTTTTCTGCCCAAGAAGAACCCGAGCCTCTGCCCCTCTGCACTTGGTTTGTATGTGCCAGAGATGTGAGATGCCAGCCCACTGCCAACCTGACCCCTTCTGTACCCGCAATCTCAACAACAAGCACAACCCGTATTCTGGTCTGTTAGGGACCAAAGATGTACAGTGTGGGAGGGAGACCTTCCATGGAGTCTCTTTTTTCCTATCTGGAGATTTGGGGTCAGCCTGTGAAGTTGAATGAAGTAGGGATAAACTGACTGACACAACCTGTGTGTGAAAGGAGGGTCTGATGCCCCCACCATGGAGTAAGTAGCACAGATACACAGAGCCTTCTGCAAAAGAACTCTGGCCTTTCCATCTCTTGGCTCCCCAATTCATTCATCAAGATGATATGATCTGGGGAGAGGGTAAGGCAGCTGTCAAGTATCTGGGGAAAGGGGAATATCTGTGTTTGGTTTCTGAACTCGAGCTTTTGCATTGCTAACTCACTATTTCAAGCTATGCAAGGGCTCCAAAGGGACAAAAAGATGTCTTCGGTTGTTGTTCAGTTGGACCGGCATTCAGGCAACTCCTAGTGACTCCATTTGGGGTTTCTTGGCATATTAGAGTGTTTGTCATGTCTTTCTCCAACCCATTTAACAGATGAGGAAACCGAGGCAAGCAGGGCAATGTGACTTACTCAGGGTCACTCAGCTAGGAAGTGCCTGAGCCTGGATTTGAAATCAGGAAGAAGAGCCTTCCTGACTCCAGGCCCTACATAGGTGCCCAAAAAGATGCCTTCAGGCAACCTAAATCTAGGGAATTTTTTTTTACCTTATCTCTACCTAATAAGCCCCACAAGAGGTCCCCTAGCTGGCCAGAGACCCACCTCAGCAATTCTTTGCTTATAGAAAGTATTTAGTGAATCGAATCAGAATTCTGCATCATCTCAATCCATCTCTCCAATCACTGGCCTTAAGGATCAGAGGTCTCAGAACAAGGATAATGCTGTCAGTTCCTTTTGAAAATATGATAATAAAACTGCCAGTTCTGCCAGGATTCTCTTTAACAGCAGGAGACTGTGTGGATGCTCCCACCCCCATCCCATCCTCACTCCCAGAGCTGAACACAAGGGACTCCTCTTTATTTCACAGTCCAGGTGTCCATACATCTTTATTATTGCATGTAGCAGACAGGACCCCATAAATACAAAACATCTCCAAAATTAACCAAAGAAATCAAATCACAAAGAACCCCTCCACCCCATCACACCTCGCCCCCTCCGCCCCATTGGCTTACACTGTGATGAAATTAACAACTTTCATATAAAAATAGATCTGTATAGAATGGGGGGGTGTAGACCATGTATAACTGGGGGTATAATCACGGAGTCCCAGAGGTGGGCAGGGGGACCCCAGGAGGAACAGAAAGCATTTCCTACCACTATTTTCTACCACTGTTCCTTGTAGAGAAATGTTCTTTACAGCACTGTCTCCAAATTGTACTCCGGCACCCTTCACCCCCAAGTCCATTCTACCTTGGGATTGTCAGGGAGTCAGCTCCCCGCAGTTTCCCTCCATTTCTCCAAGCCCTGTCCTCAGGACAAGTCAACCAAGTTTAATTTATCTTGCGACAGCCCTTCAGATATTTTACGACGGGCTATCATCCCCATCAAGATCTCTTCTTTTTCAAGTTCTTTCAACCCATTCTTAGATGTCACAAGCTACAGTCCAAAAGTTAGAAGCTGGCTAACTCGCGGGAGCCTAGGATCATACTCCTTGGAAAAGAAAAAAGAGAATTCTGCACGGCACCGATGGCTCCTATCTACCCCGAGATTTCCTCCTCAGAGGAGTCAGAGATGCTTTGCCTTGGGGAAGTAGTGTGACTGGGAGTGGGAGGGTGAGGGACTTTTTTTCCTCTTGGTATAGACCCTTCTTTCCTGCCGTGGGCTCCAGACCACTGACCCTTGGAAATATGTCCAATACAGACCAGTTATGAATAAGTCCCCCATTCCTGGCCTCCTAGCCTTCTGCCCAGCCCACCCAACTTCCCTATTCTCCAGCTTATCTCATTCATGCCAGGCATTGAATTGCAACTCACCCTTACCTCCCAAACCACCATTCACTTTTATCCAGGGATGCCCTTAGAGCCTGCCTGTCTCTTTACTTCGCCCCAACCTTTAAAGCCCACCTTAGAGCCTATCTTTTCTCAAAGACCTTCTCTGCTTCCCTCCTCTGGGCCCCTGTAGCAGAAGGGAGTTAAAGTCCTGGGAGAAGACATTAAAGGATTTCCTAGGAGTCAGCCTGATGAAATGGGAAGAGCCCTGAGAGCCAGGAAACCCCAGTTCTAGTCCCAGCTTTCCTAGTCACTCAGCAACTTTGAGCAAGTTGCTTCCCAGATCTGGAACTCGCTTTCTCTATCCATAAAATGGGAAGGCTGAGCTAGGTTATCTCAGCTCTCTTTTCTAGGATTCTTTTCCTCATATTCCCTGGAGGCTAAATAATGGGGTTTTATGGACTGAGAACAGAAGCAGCAGCTCAGAGTTCTTACCTGGGACCAGATACAGGGAGGGGAAAGGCCAAATCCCTGCTTGTTCATAAAGGATTCAAAATGAAAACCCTGTTTGCCTCCCTCCTCCACCACCCCCCCCCCAGGCTGGCAGCAGCATGAATGTGGCAGATCCGGGGTGAATCCCTCAGAAGGGGAGCTCCTCTCTGGCTCCAGGTGAAAGGGAACTGGCAGCAATAAAGACTAGACCTGTTGAAGAACTTCCAAGGAGGCAGTGATCTCTTTAAGGAGGACAGATTCTCATTGGTCTATGAATCAGGGAGATGGATGATGTTGGGAGTAGATGAGATGGGCCTGAAGAGGCGATCATTCCAGTGAGACCCCAGAGGGACCCAGATGAACAGAAGACGGACAGATGTGTCTTGATAAGCACCTGAGACTGGGGAGGCCAAGACCGACCCTCAGGTTAGCTAGCCAGATCCCAAGGCTTCCTGGCTGCTTCCCAGTGCCGACCTGGGCTCCTCTCACACTTCCTGCTTAGGCTTTAGGAGATCTGGGGGGCTGGAAGGGAAGGGGCCCCAGAGAGGACTTTTGTTTGGCCCCCTCTTCTAGGACTAGGTAGGACCACGGAAACCAATGTCCCCTTCTCATGCTTCAGCTCCCTCCTCCCTCCCTTGAATCCCATTCCAGATGGGGACAAAACCAGGTGTGAGTGGGGAAGGGAAAAGCAGATGAATTGAGAGAGGAGTAGAATTGAGAATGCTCACCACATGTACTTCCCAGAGCCCCCCATCTTCTCTCACAGGCCTGAGGGTCCCACAGGGAGGAAAAGGTTTGGGAATAAAGACTGATTATGGCGATGACGGGATGGGAAATGGGGAATAATGAAGCAGAAAGCTGTTTAAAGGAGCAGAGCAGGCTGGGACTGAGAAGTAGGAGAGTTACTGACCCCCTGCCACCACACCTGCTTCACTCCTCCAGGCAGGCTCTAGGCCCTGGGATCCACAGGCCTAGAAGCTTGGAGTCTGGTAGCTTGAGGTCAAAAAAGATATCAGAAGCCCCGGGAGGCCAACAGCCTCCCGGCCATGTAGGGAGCCCAGCCAGAGAACGGAGCTGAGCAGGGAATAGGGCAGGGCAAAAGAGCCAAAGTCCTCGGGCTTCACCCACGGGAGAGAAAGGAGGAATCCAGCTCACACTTGGACCCCCTGGCCCTGCAGCTCGATTACTTGGGTCCGAAGCATTCGAATCCCACTCAGGAGGATATCTCGATGTGCTCGATTGAAGATGCCGAGACGGAACAAGTCACTGTGGACAAAAAAACGAGTTGGGACCTTGCTCTGGGAGGGAAAGACATTTCACCAAGCCTTCCCATCCCCAGCTCCTTCCTCCCTAGGGGATTCTCCATCCATACTGTCCTTGGGCCTTTCCCCTCCTTGCCAAGCCTGCCTTCTGGATCAGGGAAGGAGGGCCATCTACCCAGGAATATGGAGGACCCGTGAGGAAGGGGCTCCGAGGGCCACCCCCGAAACTCTGGACAGAGCATAGGATCCTTAGAACAAAGACAGTCGAGCCGACACCACTGGTCTAGGGAGCCTGAGTCCACTCACTCGTGTTCCTAAAATAGCAGAGCCCAAGACCCCCGTCTCGCCAAGGCCAGAGCCTGGATCTCAGCACCCTTTCTCCTACTTCCCAGGACTCACTCAAGACTCAACATGGCCACAGACTCCAGGCATTTATAACCAGCACAGGCAAACCTATTCTTGTATTGGTCCAAGTTCAGGGCCTCCAGCCATTCGTCCACAGACCTGAAGGAAGGGAAGGTGGGAAAAGAATAATCGCACAGGGAGCCAGTGGGCCAAGGGACCGAAGCAGAGTCAGAGGAGAATAGGAGAGCCACTTGGAACAAATGGAGGTGGCAGGGACAGGCTTAGTATATCCAGAAAACATCAGGTTATATCTGGGATTGGTAAGCATATCAGAGAGGATGCTTGGAATCGATAAGGGAATGTACTGGTTGTTTCTGGCACCTATGAGGGTACCAAGATATTTGTGGCATTATTGGGGGGATCAAGGGCATAGCCAGTGCCAGGGCATCAGAAATGGGACTGATGGTAGTTGGGACCTACTTGGTACAGATGAGGGAGATTTGGGGGACATACCTGGGACAGTTGAGAGTGAGGATGTCAGGGATATATCTAGGACAGGTGAGGTTGTCTGGGACATATCTGGGGCAGGTGAGGGCTGTTATTGGGGGATTCTCTGGGTCCTTTGCCATCTTGCACAGGATACTATGGATTTGTGTGAACCTAGGTCGCTCCTTGGGGTTCTTCCGCCAACAATGGAGCATGAGCTGGTGCAGTGCGGAGGGGCAGCTCCGGGGAGGTGGGAGCCGGAAGCCATCCTCGACGGCCTGGATCACCTAGACGGGCAACATTGGATGGATGGTCAGGGCCATGTGCGAGAGCAAAGGACAGACCAGAAAACAAAAGGAAAGGAAAAGTTTTCAAGTCCCCATCCCTCCCCGACCTGACATGCTCAACCTAAGAGATCTTGGCCTGGGGTAGGTTCTTGGTTGGGGGAGAGAGACAGGCAGAGAATCTCAGGGCAGAGACCAAAAGATCCCAGGCTAGGAAGCAGAGGGTGTCAGAGTAGAGCATCAGTGGGCAGGGGAGCCTGTCTGAACTGCTGAATCCCAGTCCAAACCTGGACCAGGGACCACTCACATCCTGGCTGGACATGTCCCAGTATGGCCGCTCTCCAAATGCCATCACCTCCCACATGAGGATTCCAAAGCTCCACACATCACTGGATGAGGTAAATTGGCCCAACTGGACAGTCTCTGGGGCAGCCCATAGAACTGGGCTCCGGCCACTCTGCAGGGTCAAGGGAAGAGATTCAATTGAAGGCCTAGGCACTTTGCACCCTTCCTATCCCTACTCAAATCTTCTCCATTCCTCTTCTGAGACCTCCCCTTACCTTTACCAAGGCGTCCACCACTGAAACCTTCTACCCCCAAACAAATCCTTGTCCTCTCCAGTGAGATTCATCATGACTGAGACTTCCCTCCTACCCTCCCTCTCTCTTCCTTCCTCCCTTTCCCTTTCTCCCCTCCTCCCTTTCCCTCTCCCTCCACCCCCCCACTCTCTCCTTCTCCCTCCCTCCCTCTCTCTTCCTCCTTCCCTCTCCCTTTCTCCCCTCCTCCCTCTCCCTCTCCCCCTTCTCTCTCTCTCTCTCTCTCTCTCTCTCTCTCTCTCT